>NC_058419.1:1174669-1179724 GCF_002201575.2 Neomonachus schauinslandi | reverse complement strand
ACAGCGAGAGAGGGAACACAAGCAGGGGGAGTGGGAGAGGGAGAAGCAGGCTTCCCGCAGAGCAGGGAGCCCGATGTGGGACTCGATCCCAGGACCCTGGGATCATGACCTGAGCCGAAGGCAGTCGCTTAACCGACTGAGCCACCCAGGCGCCCCTAAAACAGATTTTTTTGATTTCTTCTTTGACCCATTGGTTGTTCAGGAGTGTGTTGCTTAATTTTCAGTATGAATATATAAAGTTTCCAATTTTCTTCCTGTTATTGGTTTCTAGTTTCATACCATTGTGGTTGGAAAAGAGATTGACATAATTTCAATCTTTTTAAATTTGCTAAGACTTGTTTTGTATCTAACATGATCTATCCTAGAGATTGTTCCATGTGTGCTTGAGAGGAATGTGTATTTTTTGCTGCTGTTGGATAGAATGTTCTGTATATGTCTGTTAGGTCCATTTGGTCTAAAGTATAGTTCAAATCCAGTGTTTTCTTTTTTTTTTTTAAGATTTTATTTATTTATTTGAGAGAGAGAATGAGAGAGAGAGAGCATGAGAAGGGGGAGGGTCAGAGGGAGAAGCAGGCTCCCTGCCGAGCAGGGAGTCCGATGCGGGACTTGATCCCGGGACTCCAGGATCATGACCCGAGCCGAAGGCAGTGGCTTAACCAACTGAGCCACCCAGGCGCCCCAAATCCAATGTTTTCTTACTGATTTTATATCTAGATGATTATCCATTGTTTAAAGTGGAGTATTGAGGAGTGCTGGGTGGTTCGGTTGGTCAAGCATCCAACTCCTGATTTCCACTCCGGTCATGGTCTTAGGGTTGTAAGATTGGACCCACATTGGACTCCGTGCTGGGCATGGAGCCTGCTTACAATTCTCTCTCTCTCCCTCTCCCTCTGCCCCTCCCTGCCCCCGTGCATGCTCTCTCTCTCTCTCTCTCTCAAAAAAAAAAAAAATTAAAGTGGAGTATTGAAGTCTATTTCTGTATTTTGATTTCTTTCATTCTTCATTTCTTCTTGTGGATTTGACTTATTTTGTTTTAGCCTGAATGTTTTCTATTAGTATTTCTTGTTAAGTCGGGTCCACTAGGAACAAATTCTCTCACTCTTTATCTGAGAATACCTTTATTTTTTTTTCAACTTAAAAATAAATATATTCGCAATTCATAGAGTTACATTCCCTTTGCCAACCCCCCCCCACACTTGGGAGTGCCCCAGAAACTCAATGAGTCTTTAAAATGTCACAGCGTGGAAGTTGCAATGCAAACACAGTATACTGTAAAAAGAAAGAAATTCTTTGATCAAAGTGTCCTCCAAATCTCCATGTGGATGTGCTTATTTTCCTGGAACATCCTTTTTCATTCTTCTTACTCTAGCCTCAAACTTCTTTAAAATACACCAATGTTTGAGGAAACTAAGAAGTAAGTACATGTGAGAATGTCTTTATTTTAACTTTATTTTCAAGTCTAGTTTTTCTGGAAAAAGAATTACTGGTTGACAGTTTTTTTCTTTCAACACTTCTGGCTTTCCATTAAGTCTGATGAGGTGTCAGCCATTAAGTGAATTGTTGTTGCCTTGTACATGATGAATTGCTTTTCTCTTGCTGCTTTCAAGATTTTTTTTTGTCTGTGGATTTCAACAGTTTGACTATGGTGTGTCTAGGTATGGAACCCTTTCTGTTTGTCCTGTTTAGAGTTTATTGAACTTCCTGGTTCTGTAGATTAATATTTTTCATTAAATATGGGAATATTTCAGCCATTTTTTTTTTGGTTATTTTCTTTCTTCCTCTTCCTTTAACTCTTTTCTTTCTGGGAGTCTTATTACACTTAAGTTATTACACTTGATGGTATCCACCAGTATATGCAGCTATGTTAATTTTTCTTCAATTTGTTTTTCTTTCTATTATTTGGATTTGGTACTTTCTTTTGCTTTATCTTTTTTTTTTTATTTTTTATTTTATTTTTTTTTTAAGATTTTATTTATTCATTTGAGAGAGAGAGAATGAGAGAGAGCACATGAGAGGGGGGAGGGTCAGAGGGAGAAGCAGACTCCCCGCCGAGCAGGGAGCCCGATGCGGGACTCGATCCAGGGACTCCAGGATCATGACCTAAGCCGAAGGCAGTCGCCCAACCAACTGAGCCACCCAGGCGCCCCTCTTTTGCTTTATCTTTGAGTTTTCTGATTCTTTCCTCTTTCATCTCATATCTGCTGTTGAACTCATCTGGTGAAGTTTTCATGTCAGTTCTTTTATTTTTAAACTCTAGAATTCCCTTTTGGTTATTTTATGTAGTTTCTGCTTCTCCACTGAAACTCTGTATTTGATGAATTGTCATATTTTTAAAATTACAGCCAAGCAGGTTTATAGACGTGTATAGAATTCTGAAGCTGTAAGCTGAGTGGAGACAAGGTGGAAAGTTCTGTGCTCCACTGCAACTGGGGAGATAGATGAAAAATGGCCTTGTTGAAGTCTCCCTTAAGATACGGATGAGATGGGGTGCCTGGGTGGCTCAGTCGTTAAGCGTCTGCCTTCGGCTCAGGTCATGATCCCAGGGTCCTGGGATCGAGCCCCGCATTGGGCTCTCTGCTCGGCCGGGAGCCTGCTTCTCCCTCTCCCACTCCCCCTGCTTGTGTTCCCTCTCTAGCTGTCTCTCTCTCTCTCTCTCTGTCAAATAAATAAAATAAAATCTTAAAAAAAAAAAGATACGGATGAGAAAATGCCTCACAGAAGCTCCATACCAGCCTTCTTCTGTGTTTATTGAGATCATCGTGTGATTTCTGTCCTCCATTCTATTGGTATGTAGTAAATGTCTTGAGGTGAGGACCAACTATTTGAGGTCCCCTGTTGTGAACTGAATTGTGACCCCAAAAAGATATGTTCAAGTTCTAACCCCTGGTACCTGTGAATATGACCTTATTTGGAAATAGGTTCTTTGCAGATGTAATCAAGTAAAGATGAGCTCATACTGGAGTAGGGTGGACCCTAAATCCAATATGACTGATATCCTTAGAAGAGAAGAAGAGCAGCACCTGGGTGGCACAGTTGGTTGAGTGTCCAACTCTTGATTTTGGCTCAGGTCGTGATCTTGGGATTATGAGATTGAGCCCCACATCAGGCTCTGCACACAGCAGGGAGTCTGCTTGGGATTCTCTCTCTCCCTCTACCCCTCCCCCTGTATGTGCTCTCTCTCAAATATATAAATACATCTTTAAAAAAGAAGACAAGAAGAGACATAGACACTGACACAGAAAGAAGAATGCCACGTGAAGATGGAGGCAAAGATTGAAGTGATGCACCTATAAGCCAAGGAATGTCAAGGATTGCTGGCAACCAACTGAAACTAGGTGAGAGGCATGAAACAGATTGGTTTCTTTTTTTTTTTTTTTAAAGGTTTTATTTATTTATTTGACAGAGAGAGAGAGACAGTGAGAGAGGGAACACAAGCAGGGGGAGTGGGAGAGGGAACACAAGGAGGGGGGAGTGGCAGAGGGAGAAGCAGGCTCTCCACCGAGCAGGGAGCCCGATGTGGGGCTCGATCCCAGGACCCCGGGATCATGACCTGAGTGGAAGGCAGATGCTTAATGACTGAGCCACCCAGGTGCCCCTGAAACAGATTGTTTCCTAGAGCTTTCACAGAGAGTATGGCTTGCCAACATCTTGATTTTAGACTTCTGGTCTTGTGAAATGTGAGAGAATCACTTTTTATTGTCTTAAGACAGTAAGTTTGTTGTACTTTGTAATGGCAGCCTTAGCAAACTAGTATATCCCCCAAATCTCCAATTTTGTCACTTCAGTTCCACTTGACCACTTAAAGTTCTGCTGATTTCTCTACCCCCTAACAGCAACCCTCAGCCTCTCTCTGCATTGAGATCTGTAATTATTCCCAGGGGAAAAGTGGTTGCAGATGATCAGTGTAAATTCATCACTGTTTTCAGGGCCTCTCTCCTTTAGCAGGTCTCTGTTTCCCAAGCACAGTGAGACTACAGAAAATGCCGACCACTGCTCAGCTTAGGTCTATAGCCTCCGACCCTGTGCAGGTTCAGAACTATGCACATGTCTTGGGGGGAGAGCAGCTGTTAGTTTAAGGACCCTAAAGTCTTCAATTTTGTAACTACAGCCCCACATAACTGTTAAAAGGTCTCATGTTTTTTCTGAACTTTAGCAGTAGCTTTCTGTATGGGTTAAGTACAGATTCTCAGCATCTATCCTTCAACTAGAGCCAGCATATTCCTTTAAACAAAAAGCAGCTGCAGTTCCTCAGCTTATGTCTGAAAGTTTCTCCCTGTCTTAGTCTGTTCAGGCTGCTCCAACAAAATAGCACAGACTGGGTGGCTTGTATACAGCAGACACAGATTTCTGACAGTTGTAGAGCCTGGAAGTCCAAGGTCAAGTGCTGGCAGATTCCGTGTCTGCTTCACAGACAGCCATCTTCTCATTGTGTCCTCACAGGGCAGCAGGGACAAGGGTGCTCTCTGCGGTCCCTTTCATAAGGGCACTAATCCCATTCAGGAGGGCTCCACCCTCATGACCTAATCACCTCTTTAGGCCTCACCTCCTAATACTATCACATTGGGAGTTAGGGTTCTGTATATGGATTCTGGGGGGACACAAACATTCAGACCATAATATTCGACCCTGGCTCCTCAAAATTCATGTCCTTCTTGCACACAAAATGCAGTAGCCCCCAAAGCCTTAACCCATTACAGCATGAACTCTAAAGTCTAAGGCCAAGTCTCATGTAGATATCACCTAAGTCAGATGTGGATAAGACTCAAAGCCCAGGTGGCTCAGTCAGTTAAGCATCTGCCTTTGCCTCAGGTCATGGTCCTCGGATCCTGGGATTGAGCCCCGCATCGGGCTCCCTGCTCTGCGGGGAGCCTGCTCCTCCCTCTGCCTCTGCCCCTCACCCCTGCTCATGCTCTCTCTCTCTCTCTCAAATAAATAAAATATTTTATTTATTTATTTATTTATTTATTTATTTATTTATTTATTTGAGAGAGAGAATGAGATAGAGCACGAGCAGGGGGAGGGTCAGAGGGAGAAGCAGACTCCCCGCCGAGCAGG
>NC_058419.1:1068902-1174569 GCF_002201575.2 Neomonachus schauinslandi | reverse complement strand
TTGGGCGCCTGGGTGGCTCAGTCGGTTAAGTGTCTGCCTTCGGCTCAGGTCATGATCCCAGGACCCTGGGATCCAGTCCTGCATCAGGCTCCTTGCTCAGCGGGGAGCCTGCTTCTCCCTCTGCCCCTCTCCCTGCTTATGCGTTCGTTCGCGCACGCGATCTCTCTCTCTCTCTCTGACAAATAAATAAATAAATCTTAAAAAAAACCCAATAATCATTGTATTATATTTTACAATATTTTGGGTCAGAAATCTGGGTATTATCGGCTATGTGGCTAACAGAGACCTGAGGTAATGACAGAAAATGGAGCTGTAAAGGCTGAAAAAGCAAGAAAAAGTGGAACAGAAAGAAGAAGATGATAAGAAAATGACAAGGAATGTGAAGGTAAGGATGGCAATGATGATTATTTTGCTGAAAAAGGTGGTTTTAATAGAGATTTTTTTGTCTCTAAAGAAGTTAACTCCTCCATTACCAATCTCATAACTTTTAAAGTTAAAAAAGGAAATTCAATGGAATAAACCTAACCTAAGAGGAAAGGACCTGTACTCAGAAAACTATAGAATACTCATGAAAGAAACTGAGGAAGACACAAAGAAATGGAAAAACATTCCATGCTCATGGATTGGAAGAACAAATATTGTTAAAATGTCTGTGCTACCTAGAGCAACCTACACATTCAATGCAATCCCTATCAAAATACCATCAACTTTTTTCATAGAACTGCAACAAATAATCCTAAAATTTGTATGGAACCAGAAAAGACCCTGAAGAGCCAAAGCAACCTTGAAAAAAAAAAAAAAAACCGAAGCTGGCGGCATCACAATGCCAGACTTCAAGCTCTATTACAAAGCTGTCATCATCAAGACAGTATGGTACTGGCACAAAAACAGACACATAGATCAATGGAACAGAATAGAGAGTCCAGAAATGGACCCTCAACTCTATGGTCAACCAATCTTCGACAAAGTAAGAAAGAATATGGAATGGAAAAAAGACAGTCTCCTCAACAAATAGTTTTGGGAAAATTGGACAGCCACATGCAGAAGAATGAAACTTACACCATACACAAAAATAGACTCAAAATGGAGGAAAGACCTAAATGTGAGACAGGTATCCATCGAAATCCTAGAGGAGAACACAGGCAACAACCTCCTCGACCTCAGCCACAGCAACTTCTTGCTAGACACGTCTCCAAAGGCAAGGGAAACAAAGGCAAAAATGAACTACTGGGACGTCATCAGGATAAAAAGCTTTTGCACAGCAAAGGAAATTGTTGGCAAAACCAAAAGACAACCGGCAGAATGGGAGAAGATATTTGCAAATGTCTTATCAGATAAAGGGTAGTCTCCAAAATCTATAAAGAACTTACCAAACTCAACACCCAAAGAGCAAATAATCCAGTCAAAAAATGGGCAGAAGGGCGCGTGGGTGGCTCAGTCGTTAAGCGTCTGCCTTCGGCTCAGGTCATGGTCCCAGGGTCCTGGGATCGAGTCCCACATCGGGCTCCCTCCTCGGCAGGAAGCCTGTTTCTCCCTCTCGCACTCCTCCTGCTTGTGTTCTCTCTCTCGCTGTGTTTCTCTCTGTCAAATAAATCAAAAAAAATTTTTTTAAAAAATGGGCAGAAGACATGGACAGACATTTCTCCAAGGAATACCTACAAATGGCCAACAGACACATGAAAAAATGCTCAACATCACTCAGCATCAGGGAAATACAAATCAAAACCACAATGAGATACCACCTCACACCAGTCAGAATGGCTAAAATTAACAAGTCAGGAAACGACAGATGTTGGCGGGGATGCAGAGAAAAGGGAACCCTCCTGCACTGTTGGTGGGAATGCAAGCTGGTGCAGCCACTCTGGAAAACAGTATGGAGGTTCCTCAGAAAGTTGAAAATAGAGCTACCCTACGACCCAGCAATTGCACTACTGGGTATTTACCCCCAAGATACAAATGGAGTGATCCGAAGGGGTATGTGCACCCCAATGTTTATAGCAGCAATGTCCACAATAGCCAAACTATGGAAGGCGCCCAGCTGTCCATTGACAGATGAATGGATAAAGACGATATGGTATATATATACAATGGAATATTATGCAGCCATCAAAAAGAATGAAGTTTTGCCATTTGCAACCATGTGGATGGACCTAGAGGGCATTACGCTAAGCAAAATAAGTCAATCAGAGAAAGACAAGTATCATATGATCTCACTGATATGTGGAATTTAAGAAACAAGGCAGAGGATCATAGGGGAAGAGGGGAAAATGGAATAAGATGAAATCAGGGAGGGAGACAAACCATAAGAGACTCTTAATCTTAGGAAGTGAGAGAACGAGACAACACAGTCTGTTGAGACATAGAACAGGGATTGGCAAACTACAGCCTCCTAGCCAAATCCAGCTCAGGGCCTCTTTTTTAATAACCCATGAGCTAAGGACTTGACTTGGGGACATGGAGAAAGCCAGCTGGTCATGTATGGTTAGGTACGCTGACGGAAGCACAGGTTCTGAGGTGAAGTGGGCATTTCGGGGCGGGCGAGGGGGGCAGGCTTAGCAGGAACAGTCACGTGCTCAGAGGCTTTAGGAGTTGCGCCGTGGCAGTCTGAGCATGCCGGGGCAGGGCCAGCTCAGAGGATTCCTGTTCGCCGAGCGGCACTAAGGGGGCGGAACTTCATAGGCAAGCAGAGCACGGATTGGGTACAGAAAAAACGTA
This sequence comes from Neomonachus schauinslandi, assembly GCF_002201575.2. Taxonomy (NCBI): domain Eukaryota; kingdom Metazoa; phylum Chordata; class Mammalia; order Carnivora; family Phocidae; genus Neomonachus; species Neomonachus schauinslandi. The sequence continues at coordinate 1,171,854 of NC_058419.1, read as the reverse complement.
CGGGGTCTCTAGGGCTGTTTGGTGGGAACCAATCACGAGTCAAGAGGCACTACCAGGGGTGTGTTTGCGCAGGCGTTCTGGGGTATCCCAAGTTGCAATGCGAGCGAAGGGGTGAAGTTTTGTCAGGAAGTGCTTTGTCCTTCGGTGCCTCGTGAGGAGGTGGGAGGATGCAGGGTGGGGTCTGAGGCGGATGGTGGGTGAGCCGAGAGGGCTGTACGGAAAGGCGCAGGTGCTGTGGGCATTGTGGTGGGTGCGCCAGGCGGTCCTGGTGAACCCCGTGACCCTGGTGACCCCAGCGAGCCCGAAGGCCTGGGCAATCCCGGAGGTCGCGGCGCTGAGGGAGAGGCGGGCGCCGCTTCTGGTGGCGTGTCCCAGATGGAGCAGGCCCCCCACGCCCCAGGGCCTGACGGAGATGCGGCACCCGCGGCTGGAGGTCCTGGGCGCCGACTGCTCCAGTTGTATCCTATTCAGGGAGCCCCTGCGGGCTGGGCGGCTCGGGGAGGGGCTGGAGGTGGTTTGATGGGGCTTGCAAGGGGAGCAGGAGGGCGCTCTGGACACCTGGAGGGTGTCGGCTAGGGGTTGGCCTGTGCTGACAGGGTGGCGGCGGCGGGGGGACAACCAGCCTGAGGGGGAAGAGGCGGTGGCGGCCGTGCCGTCCAGGGTGGCCGATGTGTGTAGGGTCAGCCTGGCGGGGGGAGACGGGCCTCATGGGGGAGGAGGCCTGTGGCAGAGGCAACACTGATACCGTGGATGGTTCCTTAACCGTACCCCCCCAGCATCCTCACTATACCTTTCCCGTCGCCCGTGGAGGCGGAGATTGCCGAGCGGTTCATAACTCCAAATGCTGAACTCCGAGGGCCAGTTCGGAAGGAGCTCAGTGTGAACGGCAGCGTCCTGACTGTGTCAGTTCTAGAATGGTCGCGGGGGAGGGTTGTGGCAAGTGGCCAGGGACAATGTGAGTTCAGGAGGAGCTGTAATGGAAACCGGGAGGGATTAAGTGTAAGGAAGGAGTGTTGCTGTGTGAAGGGGCAAATGGGGGAATGTACCCCTCCGCCCCTCTAACTTGAATTTTACTTTTTCTTCCCTGTTAGCCGATTGACTGCTGAGGACCCTGGCCAACTCCAAATGTCCGTCACCTCCTGTCTTGACCAGGTTTCCCTGGTGATTCGGACCATGCAGCGTGTTGTGCCTCCCTTTTTTGCTAAGCCGCAGCAGGAAAAAGGGGGCTAAATCCAACCGCATGTCCCGTCCTAGGCACCCCGCTGGCGCACTGATGCATTGGTTGCCTAATCTTTTGCCTGTACTGGCCCTTGGCTGCTTGAGATCCATGTGTTTTGTTTGGTACTTAAATGTTTAATAAATACAGAAAATAGAACAGCTACTATTCTGTGTCTGAGTTTAATTTTAGCTTCTCCACCTCCTAATATTCTTGCCTTTGTTCTCACGTTGGAGGGGAGGTTCTGGGATTCACATATTCAAGTAGGATAAGGCAACTGAAGACAATTTAGGAAATGGGAGAAATAATTGTGTCCTGTTACTCAGCATGAACTACCGCCAGCTACTAAGGAATATTTCCTTGGTTTTATAGTTGTACTTACATATTAATGTAGAACATCAGCATACTAAGTAAGATCTTGTGCCTTATTGGCCTTGGTTCAGACCTGTGAAGAAAAGTGCTGGGACAATTGGTTAAGTGGGCCCCACTCCACCCTCTATACTCACCTATCATCTAAGAGTTCATTCCCTGAGGCTCCCTGGGATTTCCAGAGCTCCTTCCTTCGTGTGGCTCTCTCTCGCAGCATCTCTCCCCAGTGTTTTTCCAGTTTATTATGCTGCTGCTTTCTTCCCTAAAGTCATGACAAGGGTCCTTGAGGAAAACAAAAAGGGCAAGTGGTCTTCCTCAGGTGGGGAGGAGAGATGAAGTAGATGATTATTCCCTGCCTTCCCCTGAAAGATGCCCTTATTTAACACCACTGGGGGGCTGCTTACGAGGCACCAGAGTGGCCGAGGACAGGAATGGGCGAGGCCCCAGTGCAAGAGGTGAGTCTCTGGGAGGAAGAGAGGAGGAACAAAGTGTTGTCTGAGGGAGAATCAATACTGTTTGCAGAGAGACACTGAGCTGTGTAGAACGCTGTGACTACATGTTTATGAATTTGTACCTGGGTGTCTATAAATAGGTCTGATGGAAGAAGTTGGGAAAATAAAGGCAAACCTGTCTTGTCTGTAAGGAAGATGTCAAAGCAAGACAGTGACCAGTGTCTAGAATGGCTTCTGGCTTGAGGAAGCATTTCATTGAGCAATGTCACCAAAGAGAGCCCCAGCCTGGGACTCAACTGTCTCTGTCAGTCCTGTTCTTTCTTACTTTCTACTGGGCAGGCAGCTTTTTTTAAAAAGATTTTATTTATTTATTTGACAGAGAAAGAGAGAGAGAGAGCACAAGTAGGCAGAGTGGCAGGCAGAAGCAGGCTCCCGGCTGAGCAGAGAGCCCGACATGGGGCTCGATCCCAGGGTCCTGGGATCATGACCTGAGCTGAAGGCAGATGCTGAACAGACTGAGCCACCCAGGTGCCCCTGGGCAGGCAGCTTTAATCTCTGAGGCATGTGCAAGGGGGGACCTGAAGTCAGAGAACAAGGATGTTTCAACATATGCACATCTATAAATGTGAAACATCACATTGCTACAATGAAAGATAAAAATCAGGATCATCTCCATAGATGCAGAAAAAGGATTTGACAAAATACAACATATTTTCATCATAAAAACCTTGAATAAATTGAGTATAGAATTAATATACCCCAATCTAATAAAGGCCGTATATGATAAACCCCGCAGCTAACATCATACTTAATGGCGAAAAGTTGAAAGCTTTCCCTCTAAAATCAAGAACAAGGCATGGCTGGTCAGAGGCATACTCAGTTAAATTTCAATCCTTAAATTTTAAATTTATTGAGAATTGGTTTTTGGCCCAGCAAATGCATACAAAACATATTTGTACTTGAAAAGAATGTGCAGTATACACACATCTGAAATTTAGATTTCGAATCTAGTGTCCTAAAAACATCAATCAAGTTAGCTGATACTATTGATCAGATGTTCTATGTCAGGAGCCAATAAACTTTTAACATAAAAGAGATGCTGAGCTGGATTTGGCCAGGAGGCTGTAGTTGGCAATCCCTGTTCTATGTCTTAACAGATAGGATTAATATCAATTCTTGCATCGCGTATTTTGAAGGTATGCTATTGGCACAAACATATTTATGACCATTTTCTCTTCCAGATAGATTATTTGCTACTTTTACTATTATGAAATGTACAGTTTTCCTTGAAGTCTGATTCATCTAATACTGATATAACATCAGCCTTCTTTGTACTATTTATTTGTAAGTCCTTTTCCATCCTCTTACTTCCAACCTACCAGTGTCTTTATATTTTAATTATGTGGCTCAAGTAGACAGCACATAGTTTGGCCTTTTAAAAAAAAATCTCTCTAACAATGTCTGCTTTTAAACGGGATTGTTTGTCAAATTCACATTTAATATAATTACTGATATTGTTGGATTTAAGTCTGCCATTTCGCTATTCATTTTTCTTTGTCCCTCCTCTTTTTTTGTTTTTGCTCAACTTATCTGAGGCAAAATGCACACACGGAAAATTACACACATTTTAAGTATACAGTTTTATGAGTTATGACAAAGTTGTACATAGCAAAAGTCAAGATACATTCCCATCACTCTGACAATTCCCCCTGTGCCTCTGTATGGACACTCTCCTCCTCTACATTCTGCCCTCAGATAACAAATAGAGCTTAGATTTGCCTTTTCTAGAATTTCCAAGAATCATACAGTAGGGGGGCGCCTGGGTGGCTCAGTCGTTAAGCGTCTGCCTTCGGCTCAGGTCGTGGTCCCAGGGTCCTAGCATCGAGCCCGGAGTCGGGCTCCCTGCTCGGCGGGAAGCCTGCTTCTCCCTCTCCCACTCCCCCTGCTTGTGTTCCCTCTCTCGCTGTCTCTCTCTGTGTCAAATAAATAAATAAAATCTTAAAAAAAAAAAAGAATCATACAGTAGGTAATCTTTGGAGTCCACCTTGCTTTACTTAGCATAATGACTTGGGGATTCATCCAAGTTGTTGGGTGTATCAGTAATTCATCCCTCTTTGTTACCGGCTGGTATTCCATTGCATGGAAGTACCATAATTTAACTATTCACCTGCTGATGGACATTTGGCTTGTTTCCAAATTGGGGTTATTATTAATAAAGTTGACATGAAAATTCATGTACAAGTCTTTTCGTGGACATATATTTTTAATTCTCTTGTGTAAATAGCAGAAGTGAGATTTCTGGGTCATATGGTAAGTATAAGTTTACTTTTTTAAATTTTAAATTCAATTAACTAACATATAGTGTATTATTAGTTTCAGAGGTAGAGTTCAGTGATTCATCAGTCTTATATAATACCCAGTGCTCATTACATTACATGCCCTCCTTAATGTCCATCACCATCCCCCCACCTCCTCCCCTCCAGCAACCCTCAATCTATTTCCTATGATTAAGAGTCTCTTATGGTTTGTCTCCCTCTCTGGTTTTATCCTGTTTCATTTTTCCCTCTTTCCCTATGATCTTCTGGTTTGTTGCTTAAATGCCACATATGAGTGAGATCAAATGATAGTTGTCTCTCTCTGACTGACTTATTTATTTCACTTAGCATAATACCCTCTAGTTCCATTCATCTCATTGCAAATAGCATGATTTCATTTTTTTTTTGATGGCTGAGTAGTATTCCATTGTGTATATATAGACCATATCTTCTTTATCCATTCATCTGTCGATGGACAGCTGGGCTCTTCCCATAGTTTGGCTATTGTGGACATTGCTGCTATAAACATTGGGGTGCAGGTGGCCCTTCGGATCACTCCATTTGTATCTTTGGGGTAAATACCCAGTGGTGCAATTGCTGGGTCCTAGGGTAGCTCTATTCCTCTGTTTTTGAGGAACCTCCATACTGTTTTCCAGAGTGGCTGCACCAGCTTGCATTCCCACCAACAGTGAAGGAGGGTTCCCCTTTCTCCAAGTCCTCGCTGACATTTGTCATTTCCTGACTTGTTAATTTTAGCCATTCTGCCCGGTGTGAGGTGGTATCTCATTGTGGTTTTGATTTGTACTTCCCTGATGCCGAGTGATGTTGAGCATTTTTTCATGTGTCTGTTGGCCATTTGTAGGTCTTCTTTGGAGAAATGTCTGTCCATGTTTTCTGCCCATTTTTTGACTGGATTATTTGCTCTTTGGGTGTTGAGTTTGGTAAGTTCTTTATAGATTTTGGAGACTACCCTTTATCTGATAAGACATTTGCAAATTTCTTCTCCCATTCTGCAGGTTGTCTTTTGGTTTTGTCGACTATTTCCTTTGCTGTGCAAAAGCTTTTTATCTTGATGAGGTCACAATAGCTCATTTTTGCCTTTGTTTCCCTTGCCTTTGGAGATGTGTCTAGCAAGAAGTAGCTGCGACTGGGCGCCTGGGTGGCTCAGTCGTTAAGCGTCTGCCTTCGGCTCAGGTCATGATCCCAGAGTCCTGGGATCGAGTCCCGCATCGGGCTCCCTGCTCCTTGGGAGCCTGCTTCTCCCTCTGCTTCTCTCTCTCTCTCTCTCTGTCTCTCATGAATAAATAAATAAATAAATCTTAAAAAAAAAAAAAAGAAGTAGCTGCGACTGAGGTCGAAGAGGTTGCTGCCTGTGTTCTCCTCAAGGATTTTGATGAATTCCTGTCTCACATTTAGGTCTTTCATCCATTATGAGTCTATTTTTGTGTATGGTGTAAGAAAATGGTCCAGTTTCATTCTTCTGCATGTGTAGTTTTCCCAACACCATTTGTTGAAGAGACTGTCTTTTTTTCCCATTGGATATTCTTTCCCGTGGCAAGTGTAAGTTTACCTTTAAAAGAAACAGAAGACTGTTTTCTTTTCTTTTTTTAAAAAGATTTTATTTATTTATTTATTTATTTGACAGAGAGAGACACAGCGAGAGAGGGAACACAAGCAGGGGAAGTGGAAGAGGGGGAAGCGGGCTTCCCGCTGAGCAGGGAGCCCGATGCGGGGCTCAATCTCAGGACCCTGGGATCATGACCTGAGCCGAAGGCAGACACTTAACTGGCTGAGCCACCCAGGTGCCCCGAAGAACTGTTTTCCAATATGATTGTACCCATTTACATTACCACCAGTGACATATGAGCTTTCCATTCCATCTATATCCTCTTTCAGTCATCCTTATGTCTTTCAACTTTATTCCTCTTTTTCAAGTTTGATTTGCCTATTCTAGGTTCTTTGCACTTTCATATACACTTTGAAATCAACTTTCAATTTCTGAGAAGTCAGGATTTTTATTGGGTTTGCATTGAATTTATAGAATGGTGTGGTAGGAATGTAGATCTTAAGAATGCTAGGTCTTGGGGCGCCTGGGTGGCTCAGTTGGTTAAGCGTCTGCCCTTGGCTCAGGTCATGATCCCAGGGTCCTGGGATCAAGCCCCACATGGGGCTCTCTGCTCAGCAGGGAGCCTGCTTCTCCTCTCCCTGCCGCTCTGCCTACTTGTGCACGCGCACTCTCTCTCTCTATCAAATAAATAAATAAAATCTTTAAGAAAAAAAAAGAATAGTGGGTCTTCCGATCCATGCACATGATTTATTTCTCCATTTATGTAGCTTTTCTTTAATTTCTCTTACCAATAGCTTTTAGTTTTCAATGAAAAGTTTTGCACATATGTTATTAAATGTGTCACTAAGTATTTCACATTTTGGAATACTATTATAAATGATAGTGATTTTTTTTTTATTTCATGCCTCTTTTTTTGTAGATTACTTAGGATTTTCTACGTACACAAATGTGTCATCTCTGAATAAAAATAATTCTATTTCTTTTTTTTCCAATCTGTATCACTTTTATTTCTCTTTCTTGCCTAGTGCACTGCCTAGGATTTCCAGGACAATGTTGAATAGAAGTGGTGAACATCCATACCTTGTTTCTCAAACTTTGGGGGTGGGGGTGGTGGTGAGTGATGAATGACACTGATTGATATTTTTTTTAGTGAAAACCAATCTTTCATTCTTGGGATAAACCCCACTTGGTCACGACTGTATCATCCTCTTTATATGTTGCTGGACTGAATTTGCTAATATTTAATCAAGTTGTTTGTTTGTAACTTCATGAAGGATATTGGTCTATGGTTTTCTTTTCTTGCAATGTCTTCATCTGGTTTTGGTATTGTGTAATGCTAGCCTCATAAAATGATTTGGGAAGTGTTTCCCCTCTGGTTTTCTGAAAGATTTTGTATAGGATTGGTAATATTTCTCCTTTAAGTATTTGGTAGTATTCACTAGTAAAGCCATGTGGGCCTGGAGTTTTCTGTTCCATTTCTTTCAGAGATTTGGGGATATTCAGGTTTTCTATTTCTTCTTGAGTCAGTTTTGGCAATTTGTGTTATTCAAGGAATCTGTCCATTTCATCTAAATTGGGAAACTTATCCACAAATAATGTTCCTAATATTCCCTGGTTACACTTAAAAAAAAAAATCAGTTTTCTTGGTATTTTTTTTTTAAAGCTTTCATTTTCATGGATTTTTCTCTATTGTTTGTCCACTTAACATGTTATTCATATCTGCTCTTATCTTCATTAGTTCTTTCCCACCATGTATTTAGATTTCAATTTTCTCTTCTATGTCTGATTTTCTGCAATATTGTTCTATCAGTTACTAAAAGAGGAGTGTTAAAATGTTTACCTCCGATTGCGGATTTATCTATTTCTCCTTTCTTTTCTGTGAGTTTTTTTTTTTAATTTAAATTCAGTTAGCCAACTTATAGTACATCATTAGTTTCTGATGTAGTGTTCAGTAATTTATCAGTTGCGTATAACACCCAGTGCTCATCTCATCACGTGCCCTCCTTAATGCCCATCACCCAATTACCCCATCCCCCCCATCCACCTCCCCTCTAGCAACCCTCCCCCCCTGCCCCCCCCAGCGGGGTCTCTAGCTCCAGCCCTCCTGCCCCACCCGCCCCAGGAGCCGACCGGTTCATGGACGACGTTGCCTGCATGATCGGGTACCGACCTTGCCCCTGGATGAAATGGTGCTGGTCCTTCTTCACCCCACTGGTCTGCATGGTAAGGGCCAGGGGAGGCTGAGCAGGGGGAGGGACGCCGAGGGCGCACCACCGGCTGAGAGCAGGGCTTCTCACCCACAGGGCATCTTCATCTTCAACGTGGTGTATTACAAGCCGCTGGTCTACAACAACACCTACGTGTATCCATGGTGGGGCGAGGCCATGGGCTGGGGCTTCGCTCTCTCCTCCATGCTGTGCGTGCCCCTCCACCTCCTGGGCTGCCTCCTCAGGGCCAAGGGGACCATGGCTGAGGTCAGTCTGCCCTACCGCCTCTCCCCTGTTCGAGTCCCTCCCTTGTACCGGCTCAAGGCATTACCTCCGGAGTGCCCGTTCTCCCGCCCACTAGGACGTAACCACCGTGCTAGGAGTCTCCGGGGCCTGCTCAGGGCGGGGGTGGGGGTGGGGGTGGGGTGGGATGGAAGGAACGCTGGCCCCCCCAGGGACTGAGGTCCCTGGGAGGGGGGAGGAGAGGTCTGTCCCTAGCCTCTCACCCCTTCCCTGGTACAGAGAGTGGGGTGTGGTCAGTACCCACGGGAGGAGGGGCCCTGGTCCCCAGCCAGTGGCAGGTGGTGGCAAGTGCAGAGAGGCCGAGGGCAAGCGTGTGCACGCCCCCCCCACCCCCGCCATGGCCCAGGGACTCAACGTGTCCCCCCTCTCTCCTGCAGCGCTGGCAGCACCTGACGCAGCCTGTGTGGGGCCTCCACCACTTGGAGTATAGAGCTCAGGACTCCGACGTCAGGGGCCTGACCACCCTGACCCCAGTGTCCGAGAGCAGCAAGGTGGTGGTGGTAGAGAGCGTCATGTGACAGGCACCCTGGCTCCCATCACCAGCTCACCCTCTTGTAGCCATAGCAGCCCCTGCTTTAGCCCCCCCACCCCTCCAGGGGGCTTGCCTTTCCCTGACACTTTTGGGGTCTGCCTGGGGAGGGCGGGGACGAAGCACCACGAGTGCTAACTAAAGTAACCTTTTTTTTCCATTTTTAATAAAACACCAAAAATATCACAACCCACCAAAAATAGACGCCTCCCCACCCCGCCCCCCAACCAAGCTGGTACACACGCTGCTTCCCAGGCCCTGCCGACCGCCCTCCCCCGGGTGCCCGCCGCAGAAGCGTCTCCCCCAGCCCCACCACGCCTGCCTCTCTGGGCTCTGCCCGCCGCACCCTCGGGCGGCCCCTCCCCCCTAGAGGCAGCAGTGACAGCTGGGGACCCGGGCAGCAGAGGAGAGCAGGAAGGCGAGGGAGGGGCAGCAGAACCAAGGCGACTACTTCAGCGGGGCTAGACCCCTCTCCCCGTCCCTATTCTAGAAGCTTAGAGAGCCAGCCAGCAACGGGACCTCCTGGTTCCTGCGCCGATTGCCACCAATATCAATTGTGTGAGCTTGTGTACGAATGCGTGTGTGCGTGAGGATGTAGGGGAAGCCTAGACCTCTCTTAGCAAAGGTGAATACCAGGTGTAAACTGTGCCTGTGGGCACATGAGGCTTGTATTTTGCACATTTTATAAAAACTTGAGGAAAGAGATTTCTGCTTGTATATTTCTAAAGAGGAAACAGCCCAACGTCCCTCTCCCTGCCACTCCCTGTCCCTTTCAGCACCCCCTTAGTCCTCTGCCCCAGCCAAGGAGTGTGAACTTATAGATCTAATTTTCATAGGCAAAAGCTTCAAGCTGTTGAGTGTGCAAGTCTGTCGTGTGGGTGTGCATGTGTAGTCCCTGGCCCCAGACTGGGGTGGAAAGAGTGTACGGCTGGGGGAGGGGGGGGGGGACTCCAGGAGCACCCCCCCCCCGCCCCCCTCTGCCCACAGGTCGGCGGGGTGAGGCAGATGCAGCGTTGTGACCCCGGCGATCGGGGGCTGCTCACCCGGCATGCTCAGGCTCGCCCGCACCCTGCCCTCCCCTCCCCACCCCCCCGGGCTGGGCACGACTACAGGGATCCGAGGTGGGCACCAGCCAGGGGAGGGATCCCGGGCATGGCTCCCACCTGCGAGCTTAAAGCTGATGCACTTCCCACGTCTCAAGTCTTCCATGTAGCAGCTTTAATTAACCCACGTGTGTGTCACGTCCGATCCCGAGACAGCCGAGTGGGCCCTAGAGAGGCTTCCCCCACGCCACCCCGACATCGGTCGGAGAGGTGGGACTGGGTGAGGGCAGGGGTCCAGCGGGGACGTTCTTACTGTGCTAAAAAGCCACTGCAAACATAGCAATAAAAACATGTCATTTTCCAAAGCTGGCTCCTGCTCTGCCTCTGCTTGTCACGAGGGAGGGGTGGCGGGGGAGGGAGGCTGTTGGGGCTGCAGGGGTGGTGGGGAGGCCTCCCCACCTCGAGCTGCTGCCTCGGGCAAGTATTTGTTCTGAGGGTCCCCGCATCCGCCGCTGTTCCAGGACCTGGGAATAGAGCAGGTACCGAAGGCGGCGGCAAGCCTCTTCCCCGCGGAGCTGACATACTTGGGGAGGGAGGCTGACGGTAGGGCGGAGACGGACACGAGAGCAGGGAAGGTGGATAAAGGGATTGATGAGAAACACAGGAAGAACTGTTAGCAGGTCAAAGTCATAGATTTCAGGCAGGATTGGATGTGAGGATGAAGAGTATTGTCCAAGTATTATGACTGGGTCAGGCCGACATCTGTCCGTCAAGACAAAGGGAAAGGTCTGCTTTGACTTGCTAACGAGCTCTTTCCGGCGTTTCCCACGTGCCCGTGGAATCTCTTTCTGGTCACCATCACGTGCAGGCTGCTTATTCCTGTGCCTTTTATTTCCATAGACATTTTTTCACACCTTAGATTGTGCTGTGTCCTGGGGTCCTGTACCCCCTCGTGCCCTCTGACTTTTTTCTCCAGCAGTTGGCACCTCTGGACCTGGCGCCAGAGCTCCCACCCAGCTCCTCAAACATCTTACTTTTTCTCCCTTTGTTCAGCCTGTGCAGAAGGTGGGCTGGGAAGTGCAGGGCGTTTGCACTCCTGGACAGAGTTCTCTGCTGATGCGGCCAAGAGTCACTAAAGAAATGCAGTGAGTGACGTGTTAGACTGTTGTTACATATGTCAGGGGAGCATGGGAGGGAAGCGAGTGAAGGACTACATCCACATTTTTTGCCACAAGTTTCTGTATTATACAAATTGTTCATAATGACAAAGTATTTGTGTATTACATACACAGTAAAATCAATATGAAATACTAGAAGAACATGTAGATGAGCTTTATTTGAGTTTTGAACGGGGAAAGTCTTTTGCAAGCCTACCAACGATGGAATAATAATAACCAGTCACATTTATTGGGTGATAACCGTGTTGCAGTCAGTGTTCTAAGCGCTGAATATGAATGAGCTCATCTCATCCTGAGACACCAACATTTTCGTTGTGGTTGTCTTAGTAAGTGAGATGACTGATCTTTGTTTTCTTTTCCAAACTTGCCCATATTTTCTTTATTTTTGACAGTGAGCATGAACTACCTTTGTAAGCAGAACACAAATTAAGGAAGTTATTCAGCAATCATTGTTCGGAAAAACTTCTAATTGGTTCCCAAATGAACGACTTTGTTGAGGTTTTAATAGTTTTGTTCAATTCATTGGAGGCCAATCTTTCCTTTGAAAGTGCTTCTAATTGGCACCTTTTCTGGATACAGTTAGGAGGATTGTGATGAAGTCCCCGAAGTCACCAAACCCCAGTCCCAGGCTAACAACCAGCGCGGCACAGCCTTGCCTGTCTTCCAGATTTTCAGCTGCTTCCAAAAAGCAAACCTTTCTAAATTCCACGCATAATGCTCATCCTACCTGGAAAGTTATTCCTCCAGAGGGCAACTGATAGTTTGCTTCATCAGTATTTCATCAATATTACATGAAGAAATATTTTGCTTTTCTCCCCCTTCCAGGTACTTCTGTACACATGCACGTATGTGTGTGAACACAGAAAACACAGGCAGCTAGATACTCAGGAGGGCCATAGTGCGCATGCCGGCCTGGGTAGCAGTCACGGCCTTCGAGTTTCTGAATCAGAGAAAATTTGCTCAGAATGTAGTAAATATATATATATATATATATATTTATTTATTTTTAAAAGATTTTATTTATTTATTTGTCAGAGAGTGAGAGAGAGAGAGAGCACAAACAAGCATGGGAAGAGGCAGAGGGAGAGGGAGAAGCAGGCTTCCCGCAGAGCAGGGAGCCCGATGCAGGACTCGATCCCAAGACCCCGGGATCATGACCTGAGCCGAAGGCAGATGCTTCACTGACTGAGCCACCCAGGCGCCCCCCCTTTTTTGTAGTAAATATATTTAAAAACACATTAGGCATCATCTGTAATGATTATGGTTAAGAGGTGACAGGGCCAGGGCATATAAATTCAAGGAAGGTGATGGGTAAATCAATGTGGATCTCTTTGCCAGATACTCAACATTTTTCTTGACCTCGAGCTTCGAGTCAGTTATCAACCCAAACTAGGATGTCCTATAGGCGCCTGGAACACAACCAGCCCCCAACTGACCTCACTATATTTCCCTCATTCCCCAAATGCTTCCCTCTCTTATTCCTGTCTTGATGATAGGTGTTTCCACAGCCACTCATGTTCTAATGTCATCTCCCATCCAGTCAATCCCCCTAAATGTGTCCTAGCCACTGTTCCTGGGCTACCTTAGGCCAAGTCGGCATTTTCTCTTCCCTTACAGATTCCTTGGCTCCTTCCTTCTGGGAACACCCCCACCCCCAGACTGCTGAGGAGGGTAGTGGGCTATCGTCACCTCTGACCATTCCCTGCCCCACACCCCTGCAGGGGCCCTGTGATCTCCAGAGCTTTCCCTCCTCCCTAGGGCACCCTGTGCTGCCTGGAGTGGATGGGAACCTGAGGCTGTACTCCTGTCAGCGACATTCTCATTAGAGCTGCCTTCAGTGACAAGTGGACCAAGGCAGTAATCAAAAAGGGGTCATGGAATAAATGGTACTTGAGCTGGGCCTTAAAGGAAGTATGGAGGTTAGATCAATGGCAAAGATGCGAGAGAGCATTCTAAGCAAGGGGACTGCTCGGGCAAAGGAGGCTCATTAGTACCTTTACCTTTAAAAACTCTTTATTATGGCAATTACACATCTATACACAGGAGAGATAATAGTATTAAAAATCCCACCCTCCCTTCACCCAGCTCCACTTGTCAACATTTCACTACTTTATTTTGAAACTAGGGAAGGATTTAGGGGAGAGAGCAGTGGGAGCTAATGTTTCTTGAAGTGATAAAAGAAGAAGCACCCACCTAAGGTTGTCCAAATACAGGGGTGCCCACGCACTCTTTTATGAGGGCATCGCTGTGCTTAATTCCTGCTGCTGTGGATCCAGCACTTGGCATGCCAGGTGCTGGGCTAGGCATCTCTTTCTGAGCATAGTGCCTTGCAATCCTCACCACAATCCCAGGAAGTGTGCAAAAGGATTGCCCCATTTGATAGCAACATGGGCTTATCTTTCAGCATAGCATCATTAGCTTTGGACTGTCAGCAGGAATTTGCTGGTCTACGTGCTCCTGGGCAGAGACTTTAGTGGATTCTTCTCTGTTGTCACCATATTCTCTCAGTGACTTGCAGTCACACTGACCAAAGAGCAAGTAGGGCTGGGCACTAGAAAGATGATCCATATTGTTCCTGCCCTCTATGATCTGCCACTCCCACTGAGGGGTACGATGGCTGTGGGGGCCTCTTTGTGGTAGAAAATGGGATCATCACCTAGCATGATAAGCAAGACGGTAAGAGCCGTGACCTGAGGAGAGCAGGCAAGGTTGGAAATAACTGATGCTCATGATGTTTTTCTGTGCATCACTTAAGAATGCTTTATGGGCTTAAAGTATAAGGAAATGTATCGTTGACTGAACACGGAGTCTAGAGGGACGTGGTCATGGTGTTGGTTTAGTTGTCCAATGAAGGGTCATCAAGGTCCTAGGCCCCTTCCTTCCTGACCCTTTTAACAGCATGTGGGTGTTCAAAGGTATGGTGCTGGGACTAGTTACTCCTTTCTATGAATGAATAGTTTGTAACCATTGCATTAAAACAAGCTGTCTTGGTGTCTAACTGCCCCCCCCCCCAGCTAATTTCTGAGCTCCTTGAGGGCAGAGGCAATGTCTTATGCTTTTCTGTACCCCAAGTCCCATGTCCAGCGCTTGGTACACACAGGGTGCTCATTCATTCATTCATTCACTCATTCATTCATTCATTCATTCAAGAATTATTCCTGCTAAGTGCTGTGATGGAGGGGAACACAGGGAGCCATGGCACTTATCATTTATCCCAGCCTGTGGGGTGGAAGTGGAGTCAGCAAACACTTTCTTGGGATCATTACACCCGACATGAGTCCCTGAATCACAGAGGCCTCAGCTCAGCAGAATATTGAAGGCTTTAATTCTGCTAGCATCTGGGGTCTGAAGATATTCCTATGCCAAAGCTCATGGGGGTTCACAGTTCAATTACTTCTTATTGAACACCTATTATGTGCCAGGGGCTGGGATGACAGAAATTAATGATAGTTCTTGCCTTCAAGGAGTCTCCAGGCCAGTCAGGGAGACAGGCAAACCTCTTCAGTACTAAGTGATGAGTAAGCACATGGGGCCACAGAGGAGGAGCACCTCCCCAAGCCTAGCAGGGTAGATCAGAGGGGAGGCAGTCTGCACAGGCCACCAGGGATGGGGGGGCACTAAAGGATGAGGAGGAGTCAGCTGGCCCAGAGGCCAGAAGTGGGGAGATTGTAAAATGCCTTAGTGAGGATAGTGAATGGGATGAAGATGGAACAGGTTACAGGCCCCTGGTGGTGCCACTGATTCAGTTGGCATCGTTGTGTCTCAGGTGATCTCCAGGTTATTTTCTGATGATGTGGGATTCAGTTTCAGAGTTGGCTCTGCCCTTCCATGTTACCTAGTTTCGACTTAGGAGCTCTTTGTATTTTTGTTCCTGCTAGCTCTTTGGCCAGAGAAATTGTCGCCTTACTGTTTTGTTTGGGTCAGCTCATGACCTTCTTCCTATCAGTGTCTGTCTCTGACAGTGCTCCAGATGATAGATGTAATTGTCCATGAAGGGACAGTGCAACATCCACAAACACCCCAGAACTGCCACATCTTGGAAAGCCTTAGGATTCATTCCATTTCTCTTACCACAGGAAAGGGGCTGTAAGGTCCAGGTGCACAGAACCATGGAGTAGTCCTCAGAGGGAGGAGTGGAAGGAACCACAAGGTGTGCTGTGGGATGACCAACTGGATTCTTGAAAGGGGGCCAGATCAGTTCTGAAGATAGATATCTTCCCCTTCCCCTTGCATTGGGTTGCTGCCTCATCTGGTTATAGCTCACCAGAAGTCTTCTGAGGGCACCCTTGACTTCCTTGTTCCTCAGACTATAGATCATAGGGTAGAGCATGGGAATTACATTGGTGTAGATTAAGGACACAATTTTGTCCTGTTCCGGGGTGTAGCACGACTTGGGGCGAATGTAGATGAATATTGCGCAGCCATAGTGCAGAACAGAGACCAGCAGGTGCCCAGCGCAGGTGGAAAAGGCTTTGCTCCTTCCCTCGGCTGAGTGCATTCTGAGGATGGCAGCAATAATGAATGCATAGGAGAGCAGAATCAGCAAGAAGGGAATCAACAGGATGAGCATGCAGACAGGGAAGACTGCAATCTCTTTGGCTCTTGTGTCCGAGCAGGCCAGAAACAGCACAGCAGGGATGTCACAGAAGAAATGATTGATCTCGTGGGACTGACAAAAGGGCAGGAGGAATATCAGCATAGTCAGGGTGAGTGAGAGTGCAAAGCCACTGATGCATGCCAGAGTCAGCATCTGCAGACAGAGGGCCCTAGTGATGATGACTGTGTAGCGCAGTGGGTTGCAGATGGCCACAAAACGATCATAGGCCATCATGGCCAGGAGGAAACACCCTACACCACCCAGGGCGATGAAGAGGTGCATTTGCAAGGCACAGCCCAGGAAGGGCATCTGCTGGCTCCTGCATAGGAAATTGGCCAGCATGTTGGGGACAATCACCAATATATAGCAAATTTCAATGGTGGACAGATTGCGAAGGAAGAAATACATGGGGGTCTGGAGGCAGGAGTCAATGAGGGTGATGAGCACAATAGTTGTGTGCCCTGTTAGGGTGACGAGATACATGATTAGAAAGAGTCCAAAAAAGAAGATCTGCAGTTCGACCAGGTCCCCAAAGCCTAAGATGATAAACTCAGAGCTTAAGGTGTGGTTTTTCTGCAGTAGGGCCATCCTACATTCTCCTCTGTAGAACTCCTAGGCTGGAAAAGGCAGTTTTCTAGCAATTCTCCAAGTCGTGGAAGGCCCTAGGGCCCTTTCTATAGATGGGAGTGTAGCCAGCTCTGTAGGACCTCCACCTCCCTTTGCCAGGCTTGGCCCTTGTCTTCTTCCTATTAGCTTTTTGGAATTCTGCCCTCTGTTCACTGAGAATGAACTGTTCACTGTGATGCCACTTTACTTCACCTGTTGAGTTATTATAAAAAAGGAAGTGGGATGAGTAAAGTCTATATATGGAGTTGTTTTTCAAAGACTTCAATGACAGTCTTTCTTTTACATTTTGAAGAGTTGTCTTTGAGTGGGGATGGAGGGGCTGAGCTTGACGTTGTTAAATAGGTTTAAACAGAGGCTGGGCCTGCAGGGTCATTGATGCTGTAGGGAATTCTTGTAGAATGTAAGGTCACAAGTGTCCTTAAAATCAACTCACCTCCTTCCAGATACCTACCCTGACCCCTGGACTGAGTTAGTCCCTCCCTTAGGTTCCCACAGCACTCTGGGCTTCCCCAACCGTATTATTTACCACTGACTCCTGTGATTTTTTTTTTTTTATTATTTCTCTGTGTAACACAGCAGCCTGTGAGTTCCATGATAGCAAGAGTGGTGTCTTATTCAGCCTCTCAAACATTGGCTTACACATATTGGGAGTATCGATAACTATTGAATAAATGCTTGTTGCTCATTTCTGCATTCTCTACAGTTAGTCTAGGGTCAGGCATTGAGTAGTGCCTAACATATGCTTGAATGAACGGCTGAGAGGAGCAGAGGGCGAAAGGTGAGCCAGGTCACAGGGTGGGAGTGAACAGGAAGGAGCTAGGAGAGAGTTGGGGTAGGAATGAGAACTCTCAGGACAATGGCGGTTTGAGTGCCTGGTGGGACAATGGCTTTGGCTGGTCTGTGTCCAGAGTGCAGAAGAGAGGGGATAAGACCCAGCAGCTTCCTGGACTTTGGGGGACATGTTTGCTTCCTTCTTCACTTGGCGGGACCCAAATTACAAGTTATGTTTAGCCTGAGATTTCTTCCTGTGCATCCCTCCCTCGCAGCAGAAGAGAGGAGAAGATTTCTTTCTTTTTTTTTTATAAGGTTTTTTTTTTTTTAATATTTTATTTATTTGACAGAGAGAGAGATAGCGAGAGCAGGAACACAAGCAGGGGGAGTGGGAGAGGGAGAAGCAGGCTTCCCGCCGAGCAGGGAGCCCGATGTGGGACTCAATCCCAGGACTCCGGGATCATGACCTGAGCCGAAGGCAGACGCTTAACGACTGAGCCACCTAGGCGCCCCGAGAGGAGAAGATTTCTAAAGATTCTAGAGATGTAACAAATCTAGAATCAAGAGGAGTTAAGGGTCCCATGGAGGTGGGGTTGTCCCCTAAAGGACAGAAGCTCGCTTAGGTACATACCATTTCTTTTTTTTTTTTTTTTTTTTTTTTTTTTTTTTTTTTTTTTTTTTTTTTTGTTAGAGGGAGAGCCTGATTGTGGGGGGGGGGAGGGCCGAGGGAGAGAGATAATCTTCAAGCAGACTCCCTGCTGATCGCAGAGCCCGACATGGGGCTCCATCCCAACACCCTGAGATCATGGCCTGAGCCGAAATCAAGAGTCGGACGCTTAATGGACTGAGCCACCCAGGCGCCCCTGGTCCCACTAATTCTAGGCCTAGACAAGGGTTGTGATTCCAATTTCCCAATCACTTGTGTGTTACACTATTATTTTGGTTTTTATTGACCTAATTGGCACTTGGATTCTTGGAGTTGGATGGGTCCCTAGAGGGCAGCTTATCCACTCCTCATTTCAGAGCACATGGTCATGAGGTCTTTTTTCCGGGTGACCCATGCCTTGCTCTCAACCACACCATCAGCCCTGACTAGAAATCACAGTAAGTTCCCACCTGCAGTCCCCTGTCCTGGCAAAGCACGCAGCGCAGCCTGGCCTCCCTGGAGCCCGTTTGTCCCTGGATAACTGTGGATGAGTGAGAGCATATTTTCCAGATTCAAATTAATCTTCCATGGGCTAGGACCCTTGGCTTTAGCTTTGCCACAGCAAATCACTTCTACTCTTTTTCCTTGTGGCAGTGCTGTGGAAATATGGGGATTGAAAATACTGAAAAACACACAAATGAAAGTAAAATTCACACATAATCCTAACACTTAAAAAGTGAGAAGTGAAAGTTAATGTAAAAGTTTCTGTTCCTGGGCACCGGGTGGTTCAGTGGGTGAAGCGTCTGCTTGTGCGCTCTCTCTCTCTGTCAAATCAATAAATGAAATCTTAAAAAAAAGTTTAAAAAAAAGATTCTATTCCTTCAATCGTACTCCCACCTTCCCTGAGAGTGCCATTCTTAGCAGTGAGGTTTAGTCCCTTTCCTGCTTTGTCCTGTGTGTATAAACACACATAACTCACACACAGGTACACACACACGGACACACACATATACACACACATAGCCGCTCACCTACACACACATACACACACACGTACACACATACATTAACACACATTCACACACATATATACATGCACATTCACCACACTCACACATTAAAAAGCTTAAATGGGATCATAGTATACAAACTTAATGCCCTTAGTGTTTTCACCTAATAAAATGTCCGAGAGAAGCTTTCAATGTATAGTCGTTTACTTCATTCTTTTTACCTGCTACAGTAATTGTAATTAAATAATAATAACACATTATAACAAATATAATCTATAAACAAAAGTAAATAAAACAAAAAAAATTATAATTTAATTTGTCTTTTATTACTTTTGCATTGAAGTGCTTTCTGTCTTTCTTATCGCACTCCATGGCCCTGCTCTTTTCCCATGTCCCGTGACCACCCTGCTGTTACCTGGGAGGGCGGATCAGTGCACGGGATGGAAATCCGGCAGAAGCCCTGCCAGAGGTTCTTCTGTTATTGCCTGCTGTTGGCGAGGGAACCTGAAGAGGAGGAACAGCCCATCTTCGGGGGAGCGGGGGCAGGGACAGGTGGCCTGGATCTGACAGCACAGCTTCCCAGAGCCCAGAGGTGGCTTTCCTGTGCGTCTGGACCACAGGAGCAAACCCTCGGAAGTATCGCCTGATGGCCCTTAAGAAGGGAGAGTCTTCAGAGGAGTTGTCTCGTTCTGTCACTTGAGTTAAATAATAGTGAAGGCAGGACTCTGGAAGTCCTAGAGGACAGATCAGGAAGGAGTGCCTTCCCCAGGTCATATTGCTGAACCTAAACCCAAACCCAAACCCAATGACTTATGTTCTCTTTGCAAACAAATACAGTATTGGTCTTGACAAGGTTATTTAACTCTGATCTGCTGATTTTAGAGGCAGAGTGTACAGGTTTGCCTGGATTGGAATCAAGCAATCAAGCCTTGCTAGGGAGAAACATAAAGTGGACAACGGAACCCAAGGCTGGTGGCCTTTTAAGCCCCCCAATCCACAACGCAGAGAACCTGTGATTCTTTGTAATGACTATAAAGGGGCATCATCTGGGCTATCGGGGAATGAGGTGGGGAATAAAAGTTGTGAGCCCTTGAGAATGCTACTACTCAGCTGACTTGACTTTCTGTCTGATACCTTCATCTCCCCATTCCCAGGTTACAGACAGCCCAATGTCCAACCTGTATCACGGTCTGCATCTTAGCAAAGCAGGATCCAGTTTACCTCTGGGGTCCCCCTAATGCTTTGCCCGTATTCATCCAACAGTCTACACGCTGCAGCTGCTCTGGGCTTTTGTTCGCTTCCATTGCCCACAGAATTGCTCCAAAAAAGTCTCCTGACCACCCCTGCCCCTTTTAGGAATACCAGTGCCCAGGCCAAAGCCATTGCCATGTCTCAGAACCTTCCATTCCTTAGAGGGCCAGCATGGTGCTGGGTTCTGGGCAGAAGCGAGGAGAAGGCCCTCTCTCCAGCATTTTGCCACACCCTGAAACAGGAAACAGGACCCCCATGAAGCCCTGTTTGTGCTTCGAATCAAGCCCCCCAATCATTCCAGCTGTTTCTGTCTGTGATCCTGCCCCCAGAGGGGCTCCCAACACTCCAAGGTGAGTGTGTGAGACTCTTTCAGCACCTCCATCCTCCTCTTCCTCCTCTCCAGCTCCTCACTCCTCTTGGCCACAGTTTCTAATACAAAAGCTCTTCTGCTTTCTAATGGAGACAAAGGCCTCGTAACAGGCTTTGGGAACACCTCCTTGACGTGATCTTGCCCGGCACGTGCTGTAAAGGGAAAGAGAAGGACCTAGAAAACAAAGTCACTGAATCTTCCTGAGCTGATTGGCTCAGCAGAAACCAGTGGGAGCCCAAGAGAGAGACCTAGCCTGGAGACAGAAGTCAAGGTCGCAAAAAAATCTTTGGCAGGGCCAGTGGGCACAGCAGTGTGGTAATAAAATACAGAGGTTTAAGATCTAAACTGAACACTTTGAAAGAAAGGCACCTCGAATGAGACCTGAGTACTGGGGTTGCTACCTCTGCAAATTCCTAGACGTTCTAAAGCAGTGACAGTTCAAGCTACCGCATCACTCAAAACTACCCACGTTTTCTGCATCTCCTTCTGGTTAGACATTACAGATTCTGATAGGATTTGGGGCAACACAGCATTGAATTCTGGGAGCATCATTCTGCTGGGACTGGACATTGGCTTGACTTCCACAGTTGGTGGTGATAGGGCCAGGGGTGGATATTTGTGTGCATTCTACTAACCGTTTATACTCTGTAAAAGGGAAGATCCTGGGTAAGTTGGCACTAAAATAATCTCATTGCTGGGACCCTGAGCGAACAACACCCATTCCTGTGGACGGCAGCCCACACTGCAGAACTTTCCACTAATCATCCAGAACCTCTCCATTTGAGCAGAAGGGAGGTTGGAGAGAACGATTTGGGACTTCAGTTTCTTTCAACTTTAGCTCATAAGCTCAAAAGACCTTTATTTTGGGCTTTTCTCTAATGTATTTAAACTTCAACTTGCAGCAACAGTTTTGAACAGTCTTGTCTTCCTGGGAAATTCATTATGGGTTTATATCTGGGATATCTTGTATGTTGGGCTTTTATTATTAGAGTATCTCATGGTTGTCATTTGCTCTTGTAGAACCTCTGATGAGATATGTTACACAGTGCTGGTTAGAAATAATTAGAATGAGAAAATAGAAGAAGGAGTAAACTTTTGGCTGTGGGTATAATATAGACTTAATAGTTAAGCCGAGTGGGTAAAGAATTTAAAGAAATCTGTGAAATATCTCAAGTGTGTGTTGAGGAGGGGTAACTCTTTTCTTCCCTGGTTTCCTCTAGAAAGAAGATGCATCCATCGGTCTACATTTCTTCGAGTGGTTAATTTGACAAAGGTTCTGAGTGTGACAGATGTGGTCTCTTTCTCAGAACCAATATTGCTGTCTCCCACCCAGATGTGAATCTGCTCTGCAGACCCCAAACCTCCCTCCATTGGTTGTTCCAAGTCTAGACTGGGAGGGGGGTAGGGAATTAGCAAGCTCAGGCAGCCCCTATAGCAGGCTGTAAAGAAGGGCCAGTGTAAAGGTTGTGTTTCCTTTCCCCACCTACTGGGACTTTTGTAGTATCTCTCAGTTGGTTCAGAATTCTGGCCCTTCTTTACTCCTCCAAATTCTCAATTTAAGTGCTAATATTTGTATTTCAATTTCTCAGAAATTGTGGTGCTAAGTATGCAGGAATGCAGTCCTGATTAGGGGCCTCAGAATTCTGTTGGTTTCTTAGCTAGCACTTCCGGTCCCCAGAGTGAACTCCAGTCCCCCTTCTTCACCATACTGGTTGTGGGTCCCGTGCCTGCCTGGGACCATGAGGAAACCACACACTTTTGCCCCCTCAGCTGGGACACTAGGGCTCTTCTCCATGGAACTGTATGCATGTATTTGCTTAGAATGTTATGAAGCATATTGCTTCAACCGTATTGGTTGATCGTTTTTTCCTCAACAGTCTCTTCATGTTTTGAGAAGGTTAGCTACAGATTGATAGGTTCTCTTTATTTTCTCACCTTGTATTTGGGCAACCACAAAGAATTCCATAGTTGGAATTACCTGAAAGTAGGTAGGTTTGGTCTCAGCTAGTCCAGATTTTAGAATTTATGGGGATCCCTTGTCACCTAGTTTTGTTGGAGATGTTGCCTCGGACTTTTGGTTTTGCCATTTTATTCTCTCTCTCTCTGTCTCTTTTTTGGGGGGATTAGGGAGGGTTGTGAAGATTCAAAAATGATATTATTGCCACGGCTGCCACCTTCCCCAAATCTAGAAATTGTATTACTTCTGTATCAGAGTAATTAATAAAGAGGTTTTAACTTTGACACAACAAAACACAAGAACAATGAGAAGTTCTGGGCAATATAGCAACTTGAGGGCATGGAACCCTTGCTCCAGTTGTCCCCCAACATGACAAATGACATACAGATTATGAGGGGAGAGGGTTCAGCAGCAAATAGCAGCACCCTTTTATCAGAGACTCTGAAGGGCTGCGGCCAGCTTTTGCTGGGGGTAATGTAGGCCTTCTCAACTCTTCTTGGTGAAGGACCTTTCTTTTTTTTCTTTTAAAATAATATTTCCAATCTATAATGGATTGATACTTTTGTAAAATACAGTCGAATTTGTTAGTAAAATTAACTGGAAAAAAGACATACTAAATACAAACACATAGTTTTTATTATCAGATTCAACAGACATAAACTCACTTTGTCTGCATATACACTCGATTTCTGTACTTAACACAGGCCGGGAACATTTTGGGGACAACCACCAACTTGCAGACTGTACTTGTTTCCTAGGCCTGCCGTAGGTTCCAGATGGACATGAATTTTGGGGGGACATTATTCAGCCGACTGCATGGAGCATCACTGTTTTGTGAAGCTCGCTTTTATTAGCTCTTGTGTAGAGGGTACAAGAGTATTTTACGAGACCAGTGCTCTAACCCCTGAGCTACGGAGCCGGTACAAGAGTATTTTAAAGGCAGAGTCAGAAGAGCTCCTTGGGGAATCACATCCACTCACTGTGAAGGGCCAGGGCTGGAGGTAAGGTTGGGGTATGTGGCAGCTGCCGGAAGGAGACACATCTGGCCCCAGCAGAACCTCTGGAAGCCCAACCTTCCGAGAAGAAGCCTATGGGAATCTTTATTCCCACCTGATACTGATTACGTTTGGCAATGCCGGGGAAAGAGCCAGGTGCTACCATTGAGTGGCTTTCTGAGGGGAAATGTGCCCAACCTGCCTACTGGCTGCCACATCAATATCATATAAGAAACTGCTGCCATTGTCTTGGGCTCCAGTCTCACCTCCCTCACTACTCTTCACATTCAACCAGATTTCTTAACTGGCAAAAACACACTCTAAATTTCTTCCATCTTTCTTCACCCTGCCTGAAAGACTGGAACATAGCATCTGATGGAGCCCTCTTAATTCCCAGTTCTTTTTTTTTTTTTTTTAAGATTTTATTTATTTATTTATTTGAGAGAGAGAGAGAGCAAGAAACAGCACGAGAGGGGAGAAGGTCAGAGGGAGAAGCAGGCTCCCCACCGAGCCAGGAGCCCAACGCGGGACCCAATCCCAGGACTCTGGGACCACGACCTGAGCCGAAGGCAGTCGCTAATTCCCAGTTCTGGTAGACATAGACCTCCTTCTGAAGGATGAACAAACAGATGCACCGGTTAGGATTCCATTGGTCAAACGCAGTAGAAACCAACTCCAACTGGCCCAGGAAACCACGGGAACTTATTATAAGAATATCAGGGGGGGCGCCTGGGTGGCTCAGTTGGTTAAGCGACTGCCTTCGGCTCAGGTCATGATCCTGGAGTCCCGGGATCGAGTCCCGCATCGGGCTCCCTGCTCGGCAGGGAGTCTGCTTCTCCCTCTGACCCTCTTCCCTCTCATGCTCTCTGTCTCTCATTCTCTCTGTCTCAAATAAATAAATAAAATCTTTAAAAAAAAAAAAAGAATATCAGGGGTGCCTGGGTGGCTCAGTCATTAAGCGTTTGCCTTCAGCTCAGGTCACGATCCCAGGGTCCTGGGATCGAGCCCCGCATCGGGCTCCCTGCTCTGTGGGAAGCCTGCTTCTCCCTCTCCCACTCCCCCTGCTTGTGTTCCCTCTCTTGCTGTGTCTCTCTCTGTCAAATAAATAAATAAAATCTTAAAAAAAAAAAAAGAATATCAAGTTGGGGGTGGGCAGCTGTCTCCCAGAAATCCAGGACTGGACTGCAGCCAGGCCTCAGGAGCAAACTGGAACCAGAGGCTCAAACATCATTAGGACTCCTTCTCTCTTTCCACTTCTCATCCTTGTGGATCTGCTTCATTCTTCTTTTTTCTCTAAAGACAAGTTTCTCCTACATCTCTTATCTGAATGGCAGCAAACATGGCTACCAACAGCTACAAAATTTACAGGCGACAGTCTAAGTGTGGGATAACTTCAAAACCTTCTTGCTATAAAACATTCTCAGGACTCTGTCTCAAATCTCCACCAACAGGCCAGGAAGAAGAGCATGCTAATGAGAATGGCAGGAGGAGATGTTGGGAATACAGATGTTGGCCAGCTCATGTGAAACACAAGCTCATGTGCATTGTGCATGACATCGATCCCAGATGCAGCATTCAACAGACACCTTGATCTGTATGACTCCTTGTTCCACCTTCCCCTAGGGTGTCATCTAGTGGTGAAAGCTGCCTCGTTTCCACCACACCCTCAGTCCAGGTCACATCCCAGGCCAGGAGAAACAAGAAGAGAAGGTCATGGCACGGAAAAGCAGCCCAAGAATAAGGAAATTACCTACTCAATGTTGACCAGCAAACATATAATGTCTTTCTTCCACTTGCTTTTTCCATGTTTCCTCTCTAGACCATGAGCTCTTGATTCTAACAAGCATTTATTGAGTGTTCTTCCATGTCCACCTAGTGGCAACTGCGCCCCAAGTGCCTCTAGGAGTCTCTGCAATCAGTTTCAACATTCAGTCATGGAATGAGTAAAGAAAGCAAAAGGTGCTAAGATGCAAGATGGCCTTGAGATTGAAGGATGGTGTCTTCCAGATCTGAACATCTATCTCCAGGAAAGAATTTCCAAATAGCACAGATGCTGAGCATGGGTTTGGAAGAGAGTCTAAAGCATCTTCAAGTTCCCTGCAGCTCAGGCAGTTCCATAGTCTTATTTTCTCTACAGTGCACAGGGCAAGACCAACAGGAAGTCCCTCAATTGAGATGCAGACAGAATTACCCAGCACTCCTGCCCGCTTTTTTCTTTCCTTCAAGTACTTGCTCCTCTGGCCATCTGGACCCTCCCTGTGTCCCCCCTGTTGAGCTTGGTGTGCACGTTTTAAATCAGAACGATGCTGCCAACTTGCCCTCCAAAGATGCTGCTCAAATATACACCATCATCAACAGCATATGACAGTACCTCTAGCCTCATATCCTCACTCAAACTGATGCAAATTGTTTAAATTTTTGCCAGTCTGATGGGCAAAAATATCTTTGTTTTAATTTGTCTTAAAAAATTATTAATAAGGCTGAGCATCTTCTCCTGTGTTCATTTGCCTTTGTATTTTTCTTTCTTTTTTTTTAGATTTTATTTATTTATTTAATTGACAGAGAGAGAGAGAGAGAGAGAGCGTGAGGGGAACACAAGTAGGGGGAGTGGGAGAGGGAGAAGCAGGCCCCCTGCCGAGCAGGGAGCCCGATGCGGGGCTCGATCCCAGGACCCCGGGATCATGACCTGAGCCGAAGGCAGTCGCTTAACCAACTGAGCCACCCAGGTGCCCCGCCTTTGTATTTTTCTTAAGACTATTTTTATATTGGGTTGTTTACTTTGCCCAAAAAAAGCCATGTTAACATAAAAGACAACCTACTGAATGGGAGACGATATTTGCAAATGTCATATCTGATAAAGGGTTAGTATCCAAAATCTATAAAGAACTTATACAACTCAACATCCAAAAAACAAATAATCCAATTTAAAAACGGGCAGAAAACATGAACAGACATTTCTCTAAAGAAGACATCCAGATGGCCAACAGACACATGAAACGATGCTCAAATCACTCATCATCAGGGAAATGTAAATCAAAATAACAATGAAATACCACCTCACACCTGTCAGAATGGCTAAAATAAAAAACACAAGAAACAACGTGTTGGGGAGGATATGGAGAAAAAGGAACCCTCTTGGGGCGCCTGGGTGGCTCAGTCATTAGGTGTCTGCCTTTGGCTCAGGTGATGATCCCAGGGTCCTGGGATCGAGCCCCGCATCAGGCTCCCTGCTCCGCGGGAAGCCTGCTTCTCCCTCTCCCACTCCCCCTGCTTGTGTTCTCTCTCTCGCTGTGTCTCTCTCTGTCAAATAAATAAATAAAATCTTAAAAAAAAAAAAAAAAGAAAGAAAAAGGAACCCTCTTGCACTGTTGGTGGGAACGCAAACTGGTGAAGCCACCATGTAAAACAGTATGGAGGTTCCTCAAAAAATTAAAAATAGAACTACGGTATGATCCAGTAATTCCACTACTGGGTATTTACATAAAGAATACAAAAACACTAATTCAAAAAGATACACGCACCTCTGTTTATTGCAACATTATTTACAATAGCCAAATTATGGAAGCAGCCCGAGTGTCCATGGATAGATGAATGGATAAAGAAGATGTGAGATATATATATATATATATATATGGAATATTATTCATCCACAAAAAAGAATGAAATCTCGCCATTTGCAACAACATGGATGGAGCTAGACAGTATAATGCTATGCAAAATAAATCAGAGAAAGACAAATAGCATATGATTTCACTCATATGTAGGATTTAAGAAACAAAACAAAGAGCAAAGGGGAAAAAAAAGAGAGAGAGAGAGGGGCAAACCAAGAAACAGACTCTTAATTATGGAGAACACACTGATGGTTACCAGAGGGGAGGTGGGTGGGGGGAAGTGTTAAATAGATGATGGGGATTAAGGAGGGCACTTGTGATGAGCACTGAGTGTTGTATGGAAGTGTTGAATCACTATATTGTACACCTGAAACTAATATAATACTGTATGTTAACTATACTGGAATTAAAAAAAATCTGTGTTAACAAAATTAACCCCTTCACACTGATATGTTTTCTCATTTGTCTTTTGCTACACATTTTTTTTGTTCATGGGAAATCTTTTATATCTTATACATTTCTTAAGTACAGGATATTTAACTATAAAAATATATGCAGCTTTAAAATATTCAAATCTAAGATTTTATTCAACTTTATTTATTTATCTGAAGTATAGTTGATATAAATGTTACATTGGTTTCAAGTGTATATGCATACATTTCAAATTTCATATAGCCAATTTATTGCTTTTCTCCTCTGTGGTTTCTGAGCTTGGACACATTTTCAGTACTCTCAGAAGATAAAATATCCCCCTGTGTATTTTTCTAGTAGCTTTAGTGTTTCATTTTTATGTGTTTACTCTTCGACCCACCTGGGATTTATTTTGATAAAAGTCATGAAATAGGGATCCAGCCTCTGTGTGTGTGTATTTGTGTGTGTATGTAAAGTGGAAAGACAATTGTCTAAAATGCCATTTATTGAGTGCTGCCTTTATTGTTTATTAAATTTCTCCTTTATCATATACTAAATTTTCATATGGATTTTTAAAATTCTGTTTCATTGATCAGCCTTCTTACTTTGGTATCTGTGTTACTATATGTAGTTATTATTTAATTAATATTTCCTAGGACTTACTCTACCTAACGGCATACCTTTGGCCCTATATTCCTGCCTATTCTCCACGCAAATTTTTCCATTTGGACATTAGTATCATTATGTTGATATTCTTAACTGAGATTGTAACGAGTTTACCCATTAAACTAGCAAGAGTCGCTATCAAAGACGACTTTGATGTACTTCAGTTGAGTTTTACAGTTTTTTAATATATTAATTCAACAAATGTTTATTGAGTGTCTGCCATGTGCCAGTCGCCGTTTTTGGTGTTTAGGATCCAGCAGTGAAGCGAACAGGCAGAGAAGCAAAATACCAATAAGTAAGTGATGCAGTGTTATCACGTGGTTTGTGCTACGAGAGCAAAGAGGGTCGGGGGTGCCTGCAAGGGGGGCCTCAGGGGGCAAGTTTACACAGGGAAGTCAGTAGGCCCCATTGAAGAAGGGACCTTAGTTTTTAAATAAGCAAGTCTTGGTTTCATTGCTTAGTTGTGTAATCTATTTACAACTTGTTCTGTGGGATTCCCCTTTTGTTTTCGTTTTTATTTAGTTAAAAAAATCTAAGTTATACACAAATGTTATTTCAGAAGTCAAATAATTCCACAACCTCCTGTACCCCTTCCCCTCATTTTCTTTTTCTCAGAGACAAGCACTACATGTAGCTATTATTGTATTACATAATATTATTATATTATTATACTTCTCCTTGACTTTCAGCTTTGGCATTATCTACCAATTTACTACTCTGAAAGTTAAGAATCTAACCCTGTTTCACCACACCCCTTGCAACCACCCTGCACATTCACATGCTTCTTCTTCCTCATCTTCTTAGGACAGTAACAGCATTATAAATCAACACTTACATTACAATTACTATGTGAATACTTAAAATGCATTTCTCAGGCATTCCTTGGCAATCTTACATTCAAGTTGCCATGAAGAAATCTTCCCAAGCTTACATAAATATTTAGCAATGCCAGATTTTACTTAGAGCTGATAATTTCTGCTTAATTTTTGGTAATCAATTGAAGTATAATTAATTATTTTTTAAATTTTTAAAAAAGATTTTATTTATTTGACAGAGAGATTGACAGCGAGAGAGGGAACACAAGCAGGGGGAGAGGGAGAGGGAGAGGGAGAAGCAGGCTTCCCGTGGAGCAGGGAGCCCGATGCGGGGCTCGATCCCAGGACCCTGGGATCATGACCTGAGCCGAAGGCAGACGCCTAACGACTGAGCCGCCCAGGGGCCCCGAAGTATAATTAATTAAAAACCTTTTGAGTGCCAGCATCTCTAACTGCTGACTCTGCCCTATCACCTGATTTCTATCATCCTGTCTCAACTTCAGTGGAAACATTCCTTTCGTTGGCCCAGCTCTATTACCACCATGCACCCAAGAAAACTAATCATGCTCAAGAACTCAACTGAAGAGAGGCTCCTTGGGTTGTAAAGGAGGACACCTTGGCCTTTTGTGTTATGATTTTGCTCTTGTACCTCATCATATCTGGTCCCCAACAACCACGGTGTCATTTCTGACTCCCAAGCACAAGGGCTGTCCAGTTTGGGCTCTCACTCAGCCATCTCTCTACCCCTTTGAGAACATGTCTGACGCCTGTCTCCACCTCTGCTCTGGGGGAATGATGAAGGAGTTGCACTGGCCTAGATCGCTGATGCTTTATGTGATGGCGCTGATATGAGACCACTGTGTTCTGAATGAGCTGCTGGGACCCCTAGGGCGATACCTCCTTCAGGTGTCCCTTCAGGAAAAGACAAACCTCCCCCCACCCCAGGTGGTCAAGCTCACCCCTAAGTTTCCACGCTAAACAGATGAATTCTCTACTGTCCACTTCAAGTGTCTGTGTTTGGACCCTTATCAGTCTGTCAACGCTTGCACAGACATTGGAACAGAAGAGGTGCAGAGTTAAATGATGGTTATCAGCCTAACAATTCTGGGGTCTGAAAAAAAAGGGGGCACCTGGCTGGCTCAGTCGGTAGAGCATGGGACTCTTGATCTCAGGGTCATGAGTTCAAGCCCTACATTGGGTGTGGAGCCTACTTAAAAAAAAAAAGAAATTCTGGGACCTGGACAAGAATCACTCATTCCTGAAATGCAGCTTTGGACAAGGAGTGCAGAAGTCCCTTGTGTTGGGCTCTGAGGTTGCAGCATGAACTTGTTATTTGTTGTCATTCTTTGGCTAAAGAATCAGTCTGCTTGCTCCACCAGGACCACATTTACAATTGTGGCTGCCCATAGAGGCTATTCACAACTTCATTAATGTGGTTGGCATACTCTTCTAATTGTTTCCCCTGAGGTTCTCTTGCCAAGATACTTTTGTATTTCCTGTCTCTCCCAGCAGAGGTGATCCTTAGATTAGCTCTCCCCTCCCCAATCTGACTGCAGATTGGAAAGTCAGGATTATTTTCCTGAGCCATTTTGGGAACCACATGACTCTGGGACATGTCTTTCTCTTCCTAGAGTGTGAGTCTCACTGGAAGTGTACCAGGTATAGTTGGCCTTTTTGTGTCCCGAGCAAGAAGACTGGACTTCCTTTTTTTTTTTTTTTAAAGATTTTATTTATTTATTTGACAGGGAGACAGCAAGAGAGGGAAAACAAGCAGGGGGAGTGGCAGAGGGAGAAGCAGGCTCCCCGCAGAGCAGGGAGCCCGATGTGGGACTCGATGCCAGGACCCTGGGACCACGACCTGAGCTGAAAGCAGACGCTTAACGACTGAGCCACCCAGGCACCCCAAGGACTGGACTTTCTTATTACCTGTCTTGACTTCACTGCAGCCCAGAACCTGGCAAGCCAGGTGGACTTCAGAATCTCAGGACCAGCTAGTTAGGAAATGTTGATAGTTATAGAAAAAAAAGTGAAATTTAGCCTACAACCCTGGGAAACAAGAAGTACTCATCTCTGCCCACGTGTTCATTCTCTACTAGACTGCCTGCTTTTCAGAAGTACAAGGGAATTACCTATCAAGCATCCAGTCTCTGAAGAAGCTACCAGGAAATAATTTATTGACTACTGATATACATAATTCTTGGACTCCTAAGGCTATTTTAATACTTTACTATTGAGCTCCTCAAATCACTACTGATTGACTGTTGGCCTCTGTCTGAAGGAAAGCACTCACTGAGCAGAGACCATAGTTCTTTCCATCTCCCAGCTGAACTAGAAGTCAAGGTTCTAGGTAGGTGAAGACATCATAATTGTCTAAAGCTTTTGAAATCAGGCCTGGAATCCCGGTTTTGGAAATACACACCCCTATGGAGTTATCAGTGCAGAGTACGCTGGGGCTTTTCTCCTTAGGGATGATGATGATGTTGCCCATGTCTCAATGATACAGGATAATTTTGAGTGCAAAGAGGCCACTTTCCTTAGCCCTCCAGATGGAGTCCCCAGAACAAAAGGCTCAGTCCACTCACACCAGCACAGCTGCATAGGTTGGAGTTGGCCTCTCCAAAATGACCAGCTTGTTCTGTGCCCTAGGACATGCACACAGAACACCAGGACCACCAGGGCACTCTTCACCAGGAGCTTGCTGTGGAACAAGATCCGCTGGTGGTTTCTGAAAGGTTGTGTAGTCTTTTTTTTTTTTTTTAGAATTTCATTTATTTATTTGACAGAGAGAGACACAGCGAGAGAGGGAACACAAGCAGGGGGGGTGGGAGAGGGAGAAGCAGGCTTCCCGCGGAGCAGGGAGCCCGATGCGGGGCTTGATCCCAGGACCCTGGGATCATGACCGGAGCCGAAGGCAGACGCTTAACCAACTGAGCCACCCAGGCGCCCCATGAAAGGTTGTGTAGTCTTAATGCATGCTCTTCAAACCTAGGTGTGCACATCGCTGGGGTAAATAAAGCTTTCCCAAGGAATATGCAGGCAGGGGTAGTTTTAAATTATGAATATTTACAGTAAGCCAGAAATTATATCTTTTTTTAAAGAAATCATATCTTTACGACTATTTAAACTTAGGAAAAATTTCAAATGCTAGTTTAAAAATGTGTGTGTGTGTGTGACATAGTTTCACAAAATTATTTTGAAGGGAAATCGGCAAAACTGTTTGAAGTTCACTGATGGAGTAAACAGAACATTGGGCCTGGCCTTTGAGGTCCTAACCAGAACTAGACTCTTACTTGTCTCCTTTGTGACTGGAGCACAGCGAATGCATATGATAATTCACCCTAGAGTGCCTCACAGGAGAGTTAATTCACTTTCCCGCCTTTCCTATGAGCTCCCACTTTGCTCAGGTGGTATTTTGGCTCCCAGGGGCAAAAATGGAAACTGCCTCCAAAACTCCTTGGTGTTTTTAGAACCGGTGCCATAAAAGCATGAAAGCCTTCACGTGGGAACTGAAAGTGAGAAATATGAAGAGCTGGAGTCACACAGCAGAGATGTTGCTAAACAGCCCTGCAGGACAGCAAAAAGGGCCCCTTTCCTTGACAAAACCTGGCTTTTGGAAGACATGGGGGGGGGGTATAAAAGAGGGTGAGGAAGCAGGCTGGTTTCTCTAGAACTGGGGTGAATACTTTTCTCTCTCATTCTGACATTGCAATCTTACAGTTGTTAAACGTCTGAAAAACTGCTTATGTCTCTTTCTTCCCGCATTCCTGCTTTGGGACAAAAATTGAAAGCCACCAGGAAATGAGTAAGCTGAACTCAAAGCCAGTGGTTCTCAAACTCTGGAAGCACCAGAACCACCTGCAGAGCTCATTAAAACACAGATTACTGGGCTCCACCCCCAGAGGTTTTGACTGAGAATCTGCATCTTTACCAAGTCCCAGAGGATACTGATGTGCTGGTCCACAGACCCCACTTTGAGAAGCGCTGCTCTAACCACATGCATGTCTGTGGTGAGTGAGATGAGCCAGGCATGAATCAAGTTGGCCCTTTTTCCACTTTGGTGCCTCCCTCTGTCTAACCTTCCTCATTTGGGATTGGGATCGTTGGATTTTCTCACTCCATTGA
The DNA here is from genome assembly GCF_002201575.2 of Neomonachus schauinslandi. Classification (NCBI taxonomy): domain Eukaryota; kingdom Metazoa; phylum Chordata; class Mammalia; order Carnivora; family Phocidae; genus Neomonachus; species Neomonachus schauinslandi. The sequence continues at coordinate 1,138,826 of NC_058419.1, read as the reverse complement.
TGGTGAGTGAAGACTGATGGATTCACCTTTGTTTCTTCTCTCTCCCCTCCTCCTCTCTGGCCTTAAAAGGAACTGATGGGCTAGTTCCTACTCATTCTTCACATCCGGCTAAGATGTCACTTTTTCCTGGATCACAATTGGTTAGGTAGCCTTCCTGGGTGCTTTGATAAGGCCTTGAACCTCCCCCAATATACTACATGTCACATTATATTATCATTGTCTGTTTTCTTTTCTGTCACTCCCACCAGACTGTAAACCCCCTTGAGGGCAGGGACTGTGTCCAGGACTCTTGTTGTGAGGTAAAGAATTCTTAGACTTTGAAAACATGAGAATAGAGAAGAAGGGATGGATATGAGAGATACTGTAAAGGAATATTCTTCCCAGTGCCTCCTCCACAGTAAGTGTCTGTAAATGCTTATTTAATTAAGTACACACATTAAAAGAGCTTGTTGACTGATGCTTTATGGAGGGTAAGCTGGAGAAGAGATCTAACATTGGTGAGCCCATAATATGTGCCAGACACCAATAGAGACAGCAAAGTTGAAAATGGCATGGACTTAGAAGGGAGTAAGACAAATGAATGAGTTTGACATTGGTCAAGTGGCATTTAAGGTGGTAGCAAATGCCCAAATAGAGGTGTACATCTGCAGATTATTGATTATAAGTTACAGTCAAGAGCACAAACATGGGAATCACACACATGCTGGTGGCCACACCAAGATCTCTGATCTTGTCATTCTAGTGCCAAAGAGGTTAGTCCAGACCTTGCCAACCAAAGAGACTATTTGCAACAAAGCCCAGATCAGCGCTTGCTTGGCCTGCCAGCCCAACCCACCCCCACCATGTATATGAGTCAGAAGGGAACGAAGACACCCAGCAAGGCAGTCCTTAGGGTCCCTCCTCTGGATATCCTGAGCTTCCAACCTTCCCTTTCTTCTTTCTCTCTTCTCTACCCTGAAGAGTTACAATCTGCTGGTTGAAGAGGTGGGAAGAAGCCACTGCAGGTCTTTCAGTCCCAGCCTCAGGGTGAGAAGGGACACAAGACCTTGGCTGGTGAGCTTGAGTGAGTAAAAGAAAATTGTCCTGGGCGCCTGGGTGGCTCATTCATTAAGCGTCTGCCTTCGGCTCAGGTCATGATCCCAGGGTCCTGGGATCGAGTCCCCACATCGGGCTCCCTGCTCGGCGGGAAGCCTGCTTCTCCCTCTCCCACTCCCCCTGCTTGTGTTCCTGCTCTCGCTGTCTCTCTCTCTGTCAAATAAATAAATAAAATCTTTAAAAAAAAAAAAAAAAGAAAATTGTCCTGAGGACTTTTTTCTATGCCACCGCACTGCCCCTTCTGCTCCTTAATGACAAGGCAGTTGGTTTCCACCTATGGTCAGGTCTCATTTAACTTGGAGGGGAAGCTCATTGGCCAGAAGGCTTAGTAGATCCTCTGCTCTCTCTTCCTCAAATATCGTGTTCACACAAGTCCAGGGATCCTGATACTTTTCTTTAGAAGATTGCTTTTTTATTTTCCCAGCAGTGGATGCAGGGATGGGGGTGAGCCACTGAAGCTACTGGTGGTGTAGAGGCTGAAAACTTCAGAGATGAACTTGCATCAAGGGCTGCTGTACTTTAACCAACCTGACAGTATAATTAATGCATTCTTTTTTTTTTTTAAGATTTATTTATTTATTTATTTGAGAAGAGAGTGAGAGAAAGAGCATAGAGGGAGAGGAGAAGCAGGCTCTACAATGAGCAGAGAGCTTGATGCCGGGCTCACTCCCAAGACCCTGAGATCATGACCTGAGCCGAAGGCAGAAGCTTAATCAACTGAGCCACCCAGGCGCCTCTATGTATTCCTTGTTGACAAAGAGCTGATGTGTTTGTTTTCTCTCCCCACCTGTAGCTGAGGATAGAGGAAATAAGTTACCAAGAAATTGGATACCACACCAAAGTGACTGAATTCATTCTTGTCGGACTGTCCAAGCACCCCCTCTCCCATAGTGTTCTCTTCTGGGCAGTGATGTTTCTCTATATAGTAACTTTGGCAGGAAACAGCATGATCATTTTCCAGGTAGGAGTCAATTCTCAGCTCCACATGCCAATGTATTTCTTTCTCAGGAACTTGTCTTTACTGGATCTCCTGCTGTACCACTGATTAGCCAACTCTCTGTGGAAATTTCCCACCATTTCCTACAGTTCCTGTTTTGCCCAGCTCACCATTTGAGCCTCCTTGGTGCTGGCTGAATATTTCCTTCTTGCTATTATGGCTTATAACAGATTTGTGGCTGTATCAGACCCACTCAGGTACAACCTGGTCATGTCTTCTCACATATACATCTCAATTGGCTTTGCTTGCATGGATAAGGGCTTTCTTGCTCACTATTATGCCCATTATGCTCTTTCCCATCAGTTTCTGTGGGCATAACTCGGTCGATCACTTCTCCTGTGAAGTCCAAGCCATCTTTAAGTTGCTCTGTTCCAACACCATTTTCTTAGAGGTTATGATGATGGTGTGCACTGTCATTTCAATGCCAGTCCCCTTAATTTTCATCCTTATCTCTTACCTTTGTAACCTCAGGGTGGTCTTAAGAATCCACCTAACTGAGGCCAGGCTTAAAGCCTTTTCCACATGTGGCACTTACCTTGTCATGATCACCATCTACTTTGGAACACTAATATATATTTATGTGAGACTCCAGATCAAAAAGTCTCAAGATGGGGGCGCCTGGGTGGCTCAGTCATTTAAGTAGTTGCCTTTGGCTCGGGTCATGATCCTAGGGTCCTGGGATCGAGCCCCACATCGGGCTCCCTGCTCAGCGGGAAGCCTGCTTCTCCCTCTCCCTCTGCCTGCTGCTCTGCCTACTTATGCCCTCTCTCTCTCTCTGTCAAATAAATAAATAAAATCTTTTAAAAAAAAGCCTCAAGATGGAGACAAAATTGTCTCTGTGTTCTATGAAACAGTGATCCTGATGCTAAATCCCCTCATCTACACCTTGAGAAATAAGGATGTGAAAGCTGCTCTTGGGAGAGTAACTTGTGGGGCCAAGTCCTGATGCCTCAATCACACAACAGTGTGCTGGGTGGTAGGACAGCACTAAGGCTTTAGTTGCCCTAGCAACTTTGCATCCACGAGTGACACTTGTGAAATAGGTGCAAAGCATTGTGAAACACTTGCAAAGCATCTGAATAATGGAAGAAATCACATGAGAACAGGCATTTGATAGCATAAAAATATAAAACTGCTGTATGTCACATGCATCTTAAATAAAAATGAAGGGCAAGTTACACATAAGGAGCAAGGTTTGCAACATACATAACAGAAATATAATCAATAGTCTTTATATATATAAAACCTCTTGCATTCATTAAGACAGAAGATAAATACTCCAGTAAGAAAATGGCCAAAGGACACAAACATGCAATTCAGTAAAAAAAAAAAAAAAAAATCACAGTTAAACAATGACAAAATATCACTTTTCATTTTTCATATTAACAAAAATGAACAACGTTTATAGTATATGGTGTTGGTGAGAGTTTGGGGAAATACCACTGGGGGCATGTAAATTGGTACAGACTTTTGGAAGACAATTTCACTAGCTATAAAAAGCAAACATTCGGGTAACCCATTTGGTTGGGGATGTGGCCCTCAACTGGCATGTACTGCTCTGAGAGCACTGGGGTGGGTCTATAAGCCCAGTAGCTCTGAGAATACCCACACAGGAACAAGATATCAATCTCCACTTTTTGCAGACTCCCACAGACTGTACATGTGAGCGGTTTGCCCCCACACTCTTCTCAACACTGGGAGAACCTTGGGGAGGAGGGGGATGGTTTCTCCCCAAAGACAACTCCTCCACCTTTGAAATGGAGCCCTTCAGCAATCTCTGTGGGGAAATGGTTGGTCCCAAACAGGTGGTTTTCATTATTTAGAATGGAAGAATTTTATTTTGAGAATTTTTTTTTTTTATAGCTGTGGACTTTAGTCATCAGTTCCAGGAAAATAGGAAAGATCCACTATTGTGGACTGAATATTTGTGTTCCCCCCACCTGCAGTTCATAGATTGAAGCCCAAACTCCAATGTGATGGTATTTGGAGATGGGGCCCTGGTCTGATGGGATTAGTGCCCTTATAAGAAGAGGAGGATACAGCAGAGCACTCTCTCTCTCTCACGTGCCATGTGAAGGCACAGAGAGAAGGCAGTCATCTGTAAGTCAGGATGAGAGCTCTTATCAGAAACTGAATCAGCTAGTGCCTTGATCTTGGACTTCCAGCCTCCAGAACTGTGAGAAATACATGTCTGCTGTTTAAGCACTCAGTCTATGTTATTTTGTTATAGCAGCCTGAGCAGACTGAGACATGGCCTTGACATCTCATGTCACCATGCCACCTTGATGCACCTATGTCACAGAAATACTGATATGTGTATGTAACATGTTTGTTCAAGAGTGCTTGTTAAAGCACTGTTCGGACTTGTGAGATTTTTTAATAAAAGCCCTAAGTGTCCATCAACAAAATGATAATTAAATAAATTTCAGTACGTCCATACTATGGAACATTATGTAGCTAAGGATGGCCCTACTCTACAGGTTTCTTATTCTTCTGGGACAGAAGCTTACCTGGCTATTGGGATGTGTATTTTTCATGACAATGGCAGAAGTCTCAAGAGGGGTAACCATGATGCTTCCTAAGGCCTTGGACCAAATTAACACATTGTTACTTTTGCCCAGAAGAAACCATGAGTAACACAACATGTCTTGAACATGGTATAAAAATAATCAAAGACAGGGCGCCTGGGTGGCTGAGTCGGTTAAGCGGCTGCTTTCGGCTCGGGTCATGATCCCGGGGTTCTGAGATCGAGCCCTGCGTCGGGCTCCCTGCTCGGCGGAGAGCCTGCTTCTCCCTCTCCCTCTGTCTGCTGCTCTGCCTACTTACGCTCTCTATCTCTGTTAAATAAGTAAATAAATAAAAATCTTTAAAAAAAAAAAAAAGAAAAAGAATCAAAGACAAATAAGAAAAAAAACCCACAAAATTTCCATAAGGATTGTTTTGTTGCAGAGGAAAAAGCATTTTGGCAAGTTTAGGGAGAAAGAGGTATATTGCAGAGATATTAAATAAGCTTATATGATTGTTGGGAGGGCTGAAGAAATGAACTCCAGGCCGATCTTCCAGAAACAAATTACCAAACAGAGTGATGATCTTCACTGGTAAGATGGCTCACACCCTGATTCTCTCCCCATTAACTCAGTCTCAAATTAAGGTCTTGTTGAGTGCATCTGATTAGAAGAACCTAAATAACATCTGGAAACCTACCTGCAAAGGAGTCTGGGAAGGCACACTGGAAAGAGCTTTGAATATCCAGCACATACATTCCCTTTGTCAGAATACACCGAGAATATATTAATATTTATCCTCCCACAGGTTTTGTCTACACATCTATATATATACATAAACCTCTCCTCTGTCATCTTTCTCCACTCTTCTTATTGTGAACTACTCATTCTGTCCCTTAGACATGCCAAGCTCATTTTCACTTTAGGGTCATTACAATTGCTGTTTCTTCTATTTGGAACCCTCTGGCCCCAGACCTTCATTTGGCTTCCTCTCTCCCTTCCTTCCTTCCTTCCTTCTTAATTTGTGTGTGTAAGATACTTCAAACATATAGAAAAGTTTTAAAGAATAGTGTAACAAACACTCATGTATCCATTACACAACTTTAATAATCTTAAAATTTTACAATATTTTGTTTTAGACTTGTAATGAAGTTGAAAAGAAGAGGGAAACAAAAAAATTGGATCATGAGTGTAGACGTAGGGAACTCAGAGACTCCATAAAGCATAATAACATTTGTATCATGGGAGTCCCAGAAGAAGAGAGGGGGGAAAAGGGGCAGGTTTATTTGAGCAAATTAGAGCTGAAAACTTCTCTTATCTGGGGAAGGAAACCCAGGAGGCACAGAGAACTCCCATCAAAATCAACAAAAGCGGGACACCACCAAGACATATCATCGTAAAATTTGCAAAATACAGAGATAAAAAAAAAATCCTGAGAGCAGCAAGGGAAAAGAAATCCCTAACTTACAAGGGAAGACAAATAAGATTAGCAGCAGACTTATTCACAGAAACTTGGCAGGCCAAAAGACAGTGGTATGATATATTCAACGTGCTGAATGGGAAAAATCTGCAGCCAAGAATACTTTATCCAGCAAGTCTGTCATTCAGTATAGAAGGAGAAAGATGAGTTTACCAGACAAACAAAAACTAAAGGGGTTCACGAACACTAAACCAGCCCTGCAAGAAATATTAAAGGGCCTCTTTGAGTGGGAAAGAAAGACCAAAAGCAACAAAGACAAAAGGAACAGAGAAAATCTCCAGAAACAATGACTTTACAGGTAATACAGTGGCACTGAATTCATATCTATCAATAATCACTCTCAATATAAATGAACTAAATGCTCCAATCAAAAGACAGAGTATCAGAATGGATAAAAAACCAAGACCCATCTATATGCTGCCTATAAGAGACTCACTTTATTTTTTAAAAGATTTATTTATTTGTCAGAGAGAGCACAAGCAGGGGGAGCAGCAGGCAGAAGGAGAGGGAGAAGCAGGCTCCCTGCTGAGCAAGGAACCGGATGTGGGACTTGATCCCAGGGTCCTGGGATCATGACCTGAGCCGAAGGCAGACGCTTAACGACTGAGCCACCCAGACGTCCCAGGAGACTCAATTTAGACCTAAAGACAGCTTCAGACTGAAAGTGAAGGGATGGAGAACTATTTATCATGCTAATGGACATCAAAAGAAAGTCAGACTAGCCATCCTTATATCAGACAAACAAGATTTTATTTTTGTTTTATTTGTTTATTTTTTTTAAAGATTTTATTTATTTGACAGAGACACAGCGAGAGAGGGAACACAAGCAGGGGGAGTGGGAGAGGGAGAAGCAGGCTTCCCGCCGAGCAGGGAGCCCGATGTGGGGCTCGATCCCAGGACCCTGGGATCATGACCTGAGCCGAAGGCAGACGCTTAACGACTGAGCCACCCAGGCGCCCCGAGATTTTAAACCAAAGACTGTAACAAAAAATGAAGAAGGGCACTGCATCCTAATAACGGGGTCTATCCAACAAGAAGATCTAACAATTATAAATATATATGCCCCCAACTTGGGAGCACCCAAATATATAAATCAATTAATAACAAACTTGAAGAAACTCATTGATAATAATACAATAATAGTACAGGACTTTAACACCCCCACTTACAGCAATGGACAGATCATCTAAGCAGAAAATCAACAAGGAAACAATGGCTTTGAATGATACATTGGACCAGATGGACTTAACAGATATATACAGAACATTTCATCCTAAAGCAGCTGAATACACATTCTTTCAAGTACACATGGAACATTCTCCAGAATAGAATTTTCTGATTTTACTTGAAAATGAATAGCCAATGTACCAAAAAGTCACCACAAACAAATTGAAAGGTAAGCCACAAACTGGAAGAAGATGTTTGCTATGCATCAAACTGACCAAGCGTTAGTAGCTATATTCTAGAATATAAAGAATTTGTATTTTCCAAAAGGCTCCCCTGCTAACTGTCCACTGGCCAGAACTTAATCACGCGACCACTCCTAGTGGCAAGAGATACCAGGAAATAGGGGCGCCTGGGTGGCTCAGTCATTAAGCGTCTGCCTTCAGCTCAGGTCATGGTCCCAGGGTCCTGGGATCGAGCCCCACATCAGGCTCCCTGCTCGGCGGGAAGCCTGCTTCTCCCTCTCCCACTCCCCCTGCTTGTGTTCCCGCTCTCCCTGTCTCTCTCTCTCTGTCAAATAAATAAATAAAATCTTCAAAAAAAATTTTTAAACAAAAAAGTAAAAATAAAGAGATGCCAGGAAATATCGTGTTTTTCTGGGCTGCCATGAGACAGATATGAAACAAGAAGAGGATAGAGATTGAATGATGGCTAGCAGTCTCTGTCACAATCTTGCTAAAAGGTCTCTAACTCACTTATTTGAGAAATCATATTTTAAAAACCCTTTCTTTTGTTTCTTTGCTTTCTACTTCATTAATATCTGCTCTTATCTTTATGTTTCTTTCCTTACACTTGCTTTAGGTTTATTCTGTAGATGTTTTACTAGCTTCTTGACTTGAACACAATTTATTTTCAGTCTTTCATGATGTTTTAGACCTTTAAGAAATGTAAGCTTTTTATTGTGAAATAATTTTAGACTTACAGAAGAGCTGCAAAGATAGTACAGAAAATTTCCATATACCCTTCAATCAGCTTCCCCTTAAATTAGCATCTTACAAAACCATGGTACATTTATTAAAACGAAGAAATTAACATTGGGTCAATACTATTAACTAAGCCATAGACTTTATTCAGACGTCCCCAGCTTTTCTACTAATGTCTTTTTTCTGTTCCAGGATCTAACCTATATTTAGTCATCATGTCTCCTTAGTCTCCTCTGATCTGTGATGGTGTCTCCATCTTTCCTTGTTTTTATGACCTTGACATTTGTTTAAAGATTTATTTATTTGAGAGAGAGCATGAGAGAGAGCATGGGAAAGGAAGGGAGGGGCCAAGGAGCCAAGGGAGAGGGAGAAACAGACTCCCCCGCTGAGCAGGGAGCTCAATGTGGGGCTCAATCCCAGGATCCCAGGATCAGGACCTGAGCCAAAGGCAGATGCTTAACCGAATGAGCCACCTAAGCGCCCTGACCTTGACATTTTTTGAAGAGCATCGGCCATACATTTTGTAGAATTTCCCTCTATTTGGGTTTTTCTGATGTTTTTCTCGTGGTTAAACTGAGTTATGGAATTTTGGGAAGAACAACACAGAAGGGAAGTGCCCTTCTCCTCACATCTCACCAGGGGCACATGAGATCAGCATGCCTTGCCAATGGTGAAGTTCACTTGGATCACTTGGTTTAGGTGATGCCTTCCAGGTTTCTCTGCTGTCAAGTTACTATTTTCCCTTTCAACAAATCCTTAGAAGGGAGTAACTAAGTCCAGCCCACCCTCAAAGGGAGGAAAACCAAGCTCAATCTCCTGGAGTGAGGAGTAGCAAAGAATTTGTGCATATATGTTAAAACCACTACAGTTATTAATAAACATTTCAGGGGAGATATTTGAGGATATGCAATTATCTGGTTTCTCCTTAAAGTTTCAGTCACTAATTTTAGCATTCACTGGTGGACCTTGCTGGCAGCCATTATTATCCTGGTGTTCTATTGGTGATTTTCTAATTCCCCTATTCCAGTCTTTCATGATCTTAAATATATCTATTTAAGGCTACGACTTTCTCTCCGATAACCACTGCCTCCTGTAAGTTTGATGTGTAGCACTTTTACTGCCATTCAGTTTTAAATATTTCACAATGTCTACAATTATTGGCTCTTTTATCAATGAGTTATTCAGGAGTGCATTTTAAGGTTCCAAGCATGTGTGTTTGACTTGATTGTTTTAAAATTGTTTCATGGGACGCCTGGGTGGCTCAGTCGGTGAAGCATCTGCCTTCAGTTCAGGTCATGATCCCAGGGTCCTGGAATTGAGTCCCACGTCTGGCTCCCTGCTCAGCGGGGAGCCTGCTTCTCCCTCTGCCCCTCCCCCCGCCTGCCTGTGCTCTCTCTCTCTCTCTCTCTCTGACAAATAAATAAAATCTTTAAAAAAATAAAATTGTTTCAAATGTATTTGTATAGTGGTCAGAGAATGTGGTCAATATGATGTTGATTTTTAAGATTTGTTGAAACTTCTTTTGTGACCCAGTATGTGGTCAGTTTTTATAATTGGGAGCCCCCATATTCTCTGTGTAGTGAGTGCAGGGTTTCTGTGTGTCTTTCAGGTTGTTGTCGGAATTTTCTATGTCCTTCCCAATATTTTGTGCATGATCTTTCTGTTTCTGGTAGAGGTGGGTTAAATGCACTACGATTTGCCTTCTTTCTTCTGAGTGTGACTTTTGTTTTGCATACAAAAACAAAATGGTCATATTAAGCATCCTGGGAGTCCAGTGCAGATTTTTTCATTTCTCTTTCTTTTTGGCCCCTCCTTGCCCCACCACCGTGACCACCTCCACTCCACCTCCACATGACCCCTCCAACCCCACTCCCAGGTAACCTATGTGAACAACCTAGTTCATGTCCTTCAATAGAACCAAATACCCACATGTGTCTATATACACTTGCAGAAAAATGTAGGTATTTTTGTCATTTGTTTCACAAAATTGGGCTCACACGATACACATTTTGGGCATCTTTTTTCCTCACTTAGTAACTAACATCTCTCCAAATCAGTTTTTATAGTTCTGGTTCATTCTTTTTATGCCTACATAATATTTGCAGTCATCAGAATGCTTTTGAGATCTAGTTAGCACAGTTTCATTCATTCTTTTCACTGCTGCATTTTAATCTACTGGATGGATATGCTCCATTGCATTTATCCATTTCCTTACTGATGGCGATTTAGATTGGTCCTAGTTTTTCCTATCACCAATGTCCTCGGGCACGTGTCATTATACACATTATGTGCTGAGGTTTCACTAGCACTGGCAGTGGATCTGCTGGGCCATGGAGACAATGGGCATTTTGAGTTGTAATATTTTTAGTTCAATCCTGCTGCTACTATGACCCACAAACTGAGTGACCATGGGCAAGCGGCAGACTCTCTGTGTGCCTGTTTCCTCACCTATAGATGGAGACAATAGTACACACTTCAATCATAGGATTGTTTGCGGGTTTAGTTCATATTTATCTACAGCGTTTAGGAGAGTGCCAGGAGATCTAAGTGGGTGTTGTATAATTTGCTATTCACAGATTCTGCCAGATCACCCTGTCAAGTGGCTGTCCTACTTTGCATGCCCGCCAGCAGTGTGCAAAACCCTGGTTTCCTCATAACCTTGGGAAGTTTTGCAAATCTGATGAATGAAAAATGATTTGTGGTTTTATCTTTTTTAAAAGATTTTATTTATTTTTTGTGCGCGCACGAGAGAGAGAGAGAGCGCAAAAGTGCACGAGATTTTTATTTATTTGACAGAGAGCGAGAGCAGGAACACAAGCAAGGGGAGTGGGAGAGGGAGAAGCAGGCTTCCCGCTGAGCAGGGAGCCCCATGCGGGGCTCCATCCCAGGACCCTGGGATCATGACCTGAGCCGAAGGCAGACGCTTAACCGACTGAGCCACCCAGGTGCCCCATGTGTTGTGGTTTTAGTTTGTATTTCCTGATTATTGATGGTGATCATTGTAATTCCTTCCCTTTTGAATTAACTCAGGGATCAGTAAACTATGTAATGTTGTATTGGAGCAGGTTAGTAACACACTGTGAGAGATCACATAGCCTGCGAAGCCAAACCGATTTCCTGTCTAACCCTGCTTATTGCCTATTTGTACCCCACCCCCCCCCACCCCCGTTCTCATAGCGGGCCGTTCGTCTCTGTTGGGAACATAGGCTTGCAACTATTTTCTGCCGTAGAATGCTTCACATTCACCATTGCATTTAGTCTCCACAAGCCCAGGAGGGAGTGGTTGCTACTTCTGCGTTTTAGAGACGGGAAACTGAGCCTCCAAAGCGGAGGCACCAAACGAGACGTGGCCAGAGACGTGGGACCGGGAATCCAACCCAAATAAAGAGCCAGCCCCAAAGCTCCAAGTGAGTACGTTGTTTTCCTCCTTCCCCTCTCCGTCCATTATCCCCAACACACACAGCTTTTAATGTGCTCCTTTTGTCCTTTGAGGGTGTCAGTAGGATGCCAAGTTGGGGTCATTTTAAAAGGATCAAATGCTTCATATGTGCCAGGTACTGGGAAGAAATAAGGGCTGGGAAGGAGGGAGACTGGAACCAGTTTGCACTGACAAACCCCTTCAAATTTGGCTGCTCCTGATTCCTGCTGCTTCCTCAAAGTGGGCCTGAGCTTTCTCAGAGACCCCTGGTCTCCCTGGCTGACCTAAGATCAGACTAGGTCTTGATTAGCCTAAACTAATCAAGAGGTTACGTTTTTACTTCTCATCTATTCCTTGCGTCACCTCAACCCCTAAACACACACACACACACACACACAAACCCCTAATCAGCCAGAAATGTATGTTTTAGCTTCCAGCAAACAGGCCAGGGCCATCTCACCTGTTTGTGCATCATGGACGATACAACAAGACCGAGACCTCTCAAGTTCTAGAAAACTCACAACTTTTGACCATGGCCCAGGGAGACATCCAACTCAGAGTGCTCCCACCCTCAGGTGAATCTAGAGGGTTTGGTTTATCAGCAGGAGGATGCACAGGGCAAACTTCTGGCTCCGTTACTTCCAGGACCTCAGCCTGGTTCCCAGATCTTTCTGCCTACCCAGACTGCTCTCTCCTAGGAAACACCATAGACAGGGTTGCCTGAAGCCAGGGCTCCAGGGAAGGCAGGCTGGAGGGAAGGATGGAGCCGCCGGACAGAGCAGGGGCAACTTGCCCACAGAGGATGGTGCTGCCTCATGGCAGACCCTACTAGGCTCTTCCCACCTCTCTCCTGAGCTTGGGAACTGGATTTTATGTTCTCTTTCAGGTGATCAGGGGCCAATTCCCCATCCAACACAACAGGAAATGAAGCAGCCACCACGCGGAGCACTGTGTTGCCCTCAAGTAATGCTCTCTAGTTTATTTTTATTTTTTTAAATTAATTTATTTGATAGAGACACAGCGAGAGCAGGAACACAAGCAGGGGGAGTGGGAGAGGGAGAAGCAGGCTTCCCACTGAGCAGGGAGCCCTATGCGGGACTCGATCCTAGGACCCTGGGATCATGACCCGAGCCGAAGGCAGACGCTTAACGACTGAGCCACCCAGGCGCCCAATGCTCTCTAGTTTAAGCAGCAGGGTCTGTGTCCAGGTTAAATGGACTTATATCTCCCTTCCCACCCCCCTGGAGGGTGAAGGAGGGAGGCTACCTCCTTCGCACTGAAGGTCCCATTCCAGTCTAGCCACTGGGCTTTGGGATGGGGGGTAGGAGCCAGGGAGGTGGCGGGGAGCATAAGTAGAGCAGGGAGGTGAGAATATATTAACAGTCTCTGTCTACCTTGTCTCCTGGGCTAGTGTCCTGTGCAGCAGAGAGAAACTGACAACCTTAAACATCAGCTTGGTATGACCAACCTCTGGCTGGGGCGGGGGCAGACCAGGGCATCTTAGTGCAGAATGTGGGGGTGGTGAGGGGCCAGAGCGTAGGCAGCCACCCAGAGATCAACATTTCTGTGGGAAGGAGACTTGGCAGGCCTAGCCTTGGGGCTTTCTGTGCATTTACACCCCTCTCCCTCTCTCATTGATCTGTCTCCATGCAGAAATATATTGTTCGAACCCCATGTACACTTTTCCAACAAGTCCTAGAGATCTTATTTCAGTGTATTTGCAGATACCACATTTATTTTCTCTTTAACTACTGCTTTGTAGGGAACGTGCACGTTTTCACAGGTTCTGAAGGATTCTGATGCACAGCAAAGTTTGAGAACTTTGTGTTTTCCTTTAGAAAACATGTCTACCTTTACCTCAAGTGGTGGTGGGTGGGTCATTCCAGGTTTGGATGGGGGTTCAGATTGCAGGGTTGGGCATGTCCTGTGGGGATAAGGAGGCAGTTTCTGCACCTTTCTCTGTTTCAGTGCTTCATTGACCAGTTCCAGACTCTTTGAAGTGAGTGGTAACTCGTTCTATACTCCTTCCTAGAGTCTCTGTGTGTGCGGGCTGGGGGCTGGCCCCAGCTGGAGGCTCCTTCCTGAGTCTGTTTTCTGTTGTGAGTTGAACACAACATCCCCCTACCCAGAGACAGCTGGTACCTTTTGAATCCAGGAGCTCTAGCCAGACTGGTTTCCCCTGTTCTCCTGGCCCACTTCTCATCAGAAGGCCCTGCCGTGCTGTCCTGCGAGGCCTTCCCTCTTTCCTAAGGGTTAGCAAAATGTCCCCTGTTCATCGCAGTTTGAAACTAAACTACTTCTCAGATTCTGTGGTCTGTCTTCTCTCTGTGGGGGAGCCTGGGTGGGCCAGAGTGGCCTGCCTGTACACACACCATGCTGTTCTTCGTCCCCTCTTCCTGGGGTCTCATCACCACCCTCACCTCCTCCTCAGCAGGAACCAACTGCTCTTTTCCAAGGCTCCACCCCCCACCCCCCATTTGGATCTTTGTCTTGGTTCTCCCATTATTTTGTGCCACGTGTTAGATGGCGTCTCCTCTGTGGCCATTTCAGCAGCTAATACACAACACAGTGGACTTGTCTTCCTCCTTCCCAGGCCCAGTCCTCTTTCTGGATTCAGTATCTCCCCCTGGTACCACTACACGCACGGGCAGCTCAGCCAGAACCTCCTCATGTCCTCATTTCCTCTTTGCCTTCACCTGCCACTTCTCTCTCCTTAGTTTCGGTGGAGGCGAGGAGGCAGAAGTTCTAGCATAACGAGATGCAGGGCAAACAGGGGGATATTGAGTGTTCTGCTCACTCTGGGCCAACTTGGGGGAACTGCCCAGAGGCAGTGAGAAATGGATGGTTAAAGGTCAAGGGTTTCATACCCTTTATGTCCCAGTCACCACTGCCACAGCCAATCTGGGCCCAGGGCTCGCCCTGACACCCTGTCAGGGCCCCATGTCACCCCAAACTGCCCCAGGAATGACAGCTAAGCTGCCCCCTGCCCACACATCTGTATGCTTGCACCAGCACATCTCCTGTGCTCACACACACGCTCCATTGTCCCGCCAGACTTCACTTACGTAACACAAGCTCAAACATAAAATAATCAAGAATTTCAGATAGCAACAGGAGAGCCTTGCACCAAGCATGGCGGGGGGTGCTTTTGGCAGCAGGGTCCCGTGCAAAGGTCACATGCCCAGGAAGCCAGCCCTGGTCCCATCTAAGGACATCTAGCAACAAGGGAGACTAGGTATAAGTCTCTAGCTGGATGGTAATGTGAACAGGTAAAACTCAAACGACTTTCATTTCCAAAAGGAAGAGGGGAGACTAGATATTGGAGGGTAATTTGAAGTCATCCAGAAGGGCAGAATGGGGCCCACAGCAATAAGATGAAGCCCGCTGGGCAGAAAGAGTACTAGCTCCTTGGTTGGCCTCAGGCAGCCCCTGGATCTCTCCTCTGGAAAAGACTTGCTTGTCCTCACATTGTCCTGTGTAGTCGCTGGCTTTTCTATCTGGGGGTCTTTCCTTATCCATTTGTCCCCTAGAGCTGCCCCTGAAGCAAGTGACTTAAGTATATATGGAATATAATTTAAACCAAGAAACAGACTCTTAACTATAGAGAACCAGAGGGGAGGTGGCTGGGCGGATGGGTTAAATAGGTGATGGGTATTAAGGAGGGTACTTGTTGTGAGGTGAGCACTGGGTGTTTATGGAAGTGTTGAATCACTAAACTGTACACCTGAAACTAACATTACACTGTATGTTAGCTAACTGGAATTTAAATTTAAATAAAAACTTAAAAAAAAAAAACCTGCTCACTCACTACCCACCAAAACATTTGAGAAGGAATCAAGCACATCTTCTCAAGCGAGGCGATTATTATTTATTGTGTTAGATACAGTTATAACTTTTTTTTGCAATTTGTAAGTCTACGATTCATTATTACTCTTGTAATATTTTATCGATGGTAAGATAACTGAAAGAAAACAGTTTATATTTTAGTACCCTTAACTGCACTTCTTTTCTGTTTGAATAAGGAGTCGATTTCACTTTGCACTGGGCCCTGCAAGTCATGTCGCCCGCCCTGAATGTGATTAAGTTCTGCCAAAGGGTTAGGAACATAACCAACGTGTGCAATTATGGGGTCATAAGTTTTAAAAAGGAAAATGCTTTTTAAACTTCTCTTTCCTGTCTGCTACACCTACCTCGTCCCTGCTCCTTGTCACTGGTGGGGAAGTATCAACAGCTGGAACAGCCCAGCTGTTTCGGAAACTGGAGATGGAAGTCACATGTTAGGTGTAGTCACATGGTAGAGTCAACTCACCAGCCGGCTTCCCCTGACGATCTCATTCACTAGAGCTTCCCGTCTGCCAGGGAAATTAACTTCCGCCTTCTTAGTGCATTTTATAATTTCTTTGTTGGAGTGGCTTAGTCAGAGAGCAAGATCTGACAGAGATGGCCTCTTCTTTAGCCAGAGTTGAGAGTTTAGGGCCTTCTCGGGCCTTTCCTGAGCTTGTGCTCAGCCCTGGGCATGCACATAGCCGTATGCATGTTTGTGGGCTTTTGGATTCTCAGGAATATGACAGAACTTTTAAAAGGGCCCTGGGGGGGATGCCTGGGTGGCTCAGTCGGTTAAGCATCTGCCTTCAGCTCAGGTCTCGATCCTGGCATCGAGCCCCGCGTGGGGCTCCTTGCTCAGCAGGGAGCCTGCTTCTCTCTCTGCCTGCCGCTCCCCCTGCTTGTGCTCTGTCTCTCTCTCTCTCTAACAAATAAATAAAATCTTTAAAAAAATAAATAGGGCACCTGGGAGGCTCAGTTGGTTAAGCGACTGCCTTCGGCTCAGGTCATGATCCTGGAGTCCCGGGATCCAGTCCCGCATCGGGCTCCCTGCTCAGCGGGGGGTCTGCTTCTCCCTCTGCCCTCTTCCCTCTCGTGCTCTCTGTCTCTCATTCTCTCTCTTTCAAATAAATAAATAAAATCTTTAAAAAAAAAATAAAATAGAAATAAATAAATAAATAAATAAAAGCGCCCTATGGATCTCTCATTCCCTAGCTTTTCCTTTTAAGCTTTTTTGGTTAGCCAATTGTTTTTCCCAACTGTTAGCTACTCCCTCAGGGGGCCACAACGTTAAATCACAGCTTCTGATTGTTTCTGACACACCTCCTCCCTGGAAGGCTATTCGAATAAGGTGAGCTCCAACTCAGGTCAAACAAAGCTTTGGGGGCACCTGGGTAGCTCAGTTGGTTAAGCATTTGACTGGATTTCAGCTCAAGTCATGATCTCAGGGTTGTGAGATCGAACAGCATGGAGCCTGCTTAAGATTCCCTCTCTCTCTCCCTCTCTCTCCTGCCCCACCTCTAAAAATATAATAAAATAAAGACGGCTTTTGAGAGATGTCTTTCAGGGGACCACCAGTTAAGTAAAATAATTATGATTATCTCAGAATGGGACTTTGAAGGATCTCCAGTCCCATTCTACCTTATCCAGTGGCTGCTAGGCTTCTGGTTTTCATCACGATAGTGGGTTTTTGGTTTTCAAGGGCCACTGGAAAATATAAAAATATTTCTTCTTCCCAAGGATAATGACACCATTTGTCACTAACAAGTACTGTAGCTCCTTGGTTTTCATTCTTCCAACAGCTCCTGGTCTCTTGTTGCTGATTTCACCCTGTCTTATGCCCATAGCTTCTGCTCTCCTGCTCTTGTGGATCAAGGCTCCAGAGAGTTCCCTGGGTTGCTTGTCAGGAACTTCGCGGTAAGAGGCGGGTGAAAAGGACGGCTGGTTCCCACAGGTAGCAGCGGGGCCAGGTGGGGAGGCTGGGTGCATACCTAGCTAGGAAGACTTAAGTCTTGGCAGTTTGCTTTCCCTGGAATCAAGGGACATTTGTCTCCCTTTTCCTTCTGGGTTGGCGAAATGGGCCCCTGAGCTTGGAGGGGGTGCCAAGGTCCATTGGGCACTAGGTGAAAGAAGCATACTGGGAAGCTACAGCTGATCAAGCATGAAGAAGAGACAGACAGGAGGCATAGGGCAGCTGGGGATTCCTGCTGCTGGTGAGCCAGGAGACCTGGTCTGGGACCAAAGCTGCTGTCCAAGCCAGGCACGGTCCCAGACAGAGAAGAGCAGAGACAGCTAGCTGCCTTTCTATTCATTCCATTCATCCATACTGTCTATGTGTACCGCTTACCTAACCCGAACCAAGAGCTGGCTAGGAGCTGAGGTGTCAGAGAGCTCGTGATCACTTTCAGGAGTATCCATAGGAGTTGAATAGAGTTGAGTTGATAACCACAGGTGGGAGGTGACCTGGGTCAGGAAATGACAGAACTCTGGAGGCATCTGGGACCACACAGGCAAAGCTGGATGCTGTGTCAATGTGTGCCCTTCTAGGTTCACTAGCATGCACGTGTGTGTGTGTGCGTGTGTTGGGGGGAACATAGGTATTATGAGTGTATAGATATTAGCACGTGCACCCAGAGCCACACACATATGTGTGTGTGAAGATCATACTCTCAGTAATCCTGTCCCATGCAGGAGACTGGCATTTGTTCCATGCCAGCACCTTCTAATTGAGTTTTCAAGTGTACAGAGAATTGTGTGTGTGAACAGTAGGCGAATGATCTCTCTGAGGGCGAGTGGACTGCTCTCCATCCCAGCAGCTGATGAGAATGGAGAGGGACTTGGAGTATCTTTGAGTAGGACGGCAGCCCCTTCCTGGGATAATGCAGGAGGGAGGGAGACCTATGGGTGGGCTGGGGGCTCCAAGAACAGGAGACTTCCTGAGCTCAGGAAGGAAGCGAAGAAAGGCTTCTGGGTGGGGGCTTTCGCTTGCACTGGGAATGCCAGCTGGTGTTTCCTCAGGGCCTGGGGACTGAGCAAAACCGCTTTCCTGGCAGAGGAACAAGGTGGGGTTGAAGAGAGAAGCCCATATGTATGCCCCAGGGTACCAGGGCCATGAGCAGGAGTGGTCTTGTGTTCCCTGCACAGCTGGCCAAGCTGAGCCTTCCAGATGACCCTGGAGGAGAAGCCCTGGCCAGGGTATGCCAAGGTTGAGCTTCTAGGTCTCCATCTCAGTGATAAGACCCTGGCAGCAGCCATGTGAAAAGCACAGGGTAGAAGAGAGGGAGGCTGGGGCAAATCTAGCCACAAGTTCAAGAGGAGCCTGGCATCTAGGAAGGGGGCACCTGGTAACGTCACTGGGACCTGGGGCCTGATCCTCCCCTGGGTCAGGTCCCAAGTCCAGCTGTGGCTGTAGTACCCAGACAGGGTGAGTCAAGCTCTGAGCAACTGACTGCTGTGACCAAGCTCACAGACCCTACCATACCAAGCCCAGATGTCAGGAGATGTGTGGTTCGTGGACTTGGCATTGGGGACTTAGTGGGTTGGTGCCAGGGTGGACACCTCCAGGTAGGGGTTGAGGGGGAGGGAAAACGGCTAGTTCTGGCAAAACTATCATCTTCTTATTTTAGAGTTCATGTATCTGATTGAACCTCTCATGCAGGGGACAGAGAGGGTACAGCAGACCCTGGGCCTCAGGGGTCCAACAAGTTCAGCTGACTTTCATCCTCCAGGGATCTCCCCCTCCTCCCTTTCCACAGAGGAAACAGGCCGGCTGGCGGCTGCTTCTGCCTCCACTGCTGCTCTCCCCCGCCCCGCCCCCGTTGCCTTCTCTCCTTCTTCAGAGGAGCTTTATTCTGATGGCCTCCAACACCTGTTTGTGCTTCTAAAGCTTCTTTACCCAAACACACAGGACACAGGGTGTGGGCAGTGGGGGCTGTATAATAATCCACAGATGTATATTCCTCAGCTACTTTTTTTTCAAGATTTTATTTATTTATTTATTCATTTAGCACCAGTGGGGGGAGGGGCAGAGGGGGAAGGAGAGAGAGAATCCCAAGTAAACTCCACACTGAGCACGGAGCCCAACACGGTGCTCGATCCCACGACCCCATGATCATGACTCCAGCTGAAATCAAGAGTTGGACGCCTAACCAACTGTGCCACCCAGGTGCCCTTATTCCTCAGCTACTTTAACCAGTCCCCTATACAGAGACCTTTTCACTGTTTCTCATCTTTCAGTACTATAAACTGTGCTGCAATGAATATCATGGTAATATTTGGTTTTGTCCAGTAGATTTCTAGAAGGGGAACTGTTGGGTCAATGAGTAAGCCCTCTTTAACGTGTTTGACACATATTAACAAACTGCACCCCCAAAAGGCTGCACCAGTTGTATATAAAAGTGTCCATTTCCCTACATCCCACCTCAAACAGAATGTGCTCAGTCTTGTACATCTTTGTAAAACCAAATACATGTAGTAACCAAAATCATATCTCCGTGTTACTCCACTTTCCTTTTGATTCTAATGTAATTAGACAATAACGTGTGTGACGTTTGGCCAGTGGCATCTCTTCTGAGAACTGTCCATTCATATCCTCTGCCTGATTTCTATTCGGGACAGTCACAGTTCTCATACTGATTGGTAAGTGTTCTTTACGTGTTCAGAATATCAAATCTTTATCATAAGTGGAAAATACTTTTCCTCCTCATTGCTTCAATTTAACTTTGCTCATGGTCCTTATGTATAGAGGCATAAGTTAAAAAAAGTAAATGCATTTAAGTGATCAATTTTTTCATTATGATTTCTGGGTTTTGTGCCCTGTGAAAAGCTCCACCCACGATAACATTATAGAAATGTTCACTCACAATATCCTCTAGTGCTTTAAAATTTTAATCTACTGGAAATTTATTTTGGTGGGAGGGATGACATTGGGATGTAACTCCAGAGATTAGCCAGGTGTCCCAATATCATTTATTGAATAATCCATATTTCCCCACTGAGTTGAAATGTCATCTTTACCCAAATCTAAACCCCCACTCTGATTTAATCTTGCACATTTGTTCTTCCAGCTAATTTAGGTATAGGGTAGCCTCTCTGGAGCAATGATCTGAAAGGAAAGTTGAGAATGAGATGGGGAAAGAGATACAGGGCGGGGGAGAAAGAGAGAGGAGAGAGAGAGGAGGAGGAAAATGAAAGGAAGAGAAAGGAGGAAGGAGGAGAGGAAAAAGGACAAAGGAGAGGTAGAGAAACTCTCCCAAGCAGAGGAGACTGGTTTCTTCAGGGATGCTGGAGGAAAGCTCACAGAAGTGTCAGCCAGGTGACATTTCAGAGGGATCTATGGTTCTCCAAGTCTTCCAAACAATCTCAGATATTCTGGTGACAACTGTGAGGACACCACTCTTTGGTGCTTTTGCATTAAGGACAGAGACCCAGTGAGGCTAGAGATCCAGCTGCCATTGCAATCAGAATCCTTTTCTGAGTTGGGTTTTCTTGACATCTCCACATTTTGGCTCCATGCACTAAGGGACCCCACCAGCAAGGTCGGAGAGAGGCCAGAAGGTTCCTTCTGGGTCTGGAGGCAATGATGTCAAGACTGGAGTAGTGGTTCCCAGGCTCTAGGTTACCCGAGACCATCAGAAGTGACTGTCTACCCCGTGGTCACCTTTAAAAATGGTTTCATGGTGCGGTGCCTGCGTGACTCAGTCGGTTGAGCATCTGACTCTTGATTTCAGCTGAGGTCTTGATCTCAGAATCGTGAGTTCAAGCCCCATGCTGGGCTCCACGTTGGGTGTGGAGCCTACATTAAAAAAATATATATATATATACACTTAAGCAAAAAATAATATATATACACTTAGGTAGGTGTGGAGCCTACTTAAAAATAATACATATATAATTTATATATATGTAAGATTATATATGTGTGTGTGTGTGTATAAATGGTTTCACAGCAGTGTGTACCCAAACCCTAGAGTTTGTCTCCAGAGAACACATGGTCCCAGTCGCCCACTGGGGACAACTGGGTTCTCTGCTTCCCTCTCCTGCAATGTGAATGGGAGTCTCTTGGCCTTCCCCAACTTCACCCAATAAGTAATTGCAGATCGTCCAAATCACACCGCATTTCCTGAGTCTGTTGCTTGGAACCCACCGACTGTTCTCACTAATACGAGTTGGAGCACTTTGGTTGTAAGCGACACAATGCAGCTCTGACTGAATGAAGAGGCTTGCTGGAGGGGCAGGGAGGAGCTCACAGAATTGAAGTCAGGAGCTGAATATCAAAATGTCGGGGAGGCCGGGAACCAGAGCACCTCTGAGGAATCTCTCTCCAAAGAGTTGCTCTCAACGACTCAGCTCCAGCCGCTTTCCATCTCTGTGTATCTCTGTTCCACTTTCCAATTCCCTGAGAGAGAGACTGTGATTGGCGTAGTTTGGGTTACCTTCCCAAGGGTAGACAGAGAGGAGGTTGAGCTTGATCGATTACAATGGTCTGCCACGTGGACGCTGAGGTCTCAGAATGAGGCAGGAGTGGGATGTAGAAGGGGCAGTCAGCTTGCAGCAGAGTCCTCGTAAATGTCTGGGGAAAGAATGGTTCCTTTGGGAGACAGCAATGAGCAAGGGGGCTGGACAGCAGGGGTCTCAAATGGCAAAGTGTTCTTTTTCAATTTTTTCTGACTTTTTTATTGTGGTAAAATTCATATAACATGAACTGACCATTTTAAAGTATAAAATTCAGTGGCATTTAGTACATTGACAATGTACAACCATTGCTTGTATATAGTTCCGAACATTTTCATCAGTTCCAAAGGACACCTTGTACCCATTAAGCAGTCACTTTGCACTCATCCCCCCCTACACTTCTGACAACCATTAATCTGCTTTCTGTTTCTGTAGATTTGCCTCTTCTGGATAGTCCATATGTGTGGAGTCATATAATATATGGCCTTTTGTGTTTGGCTTCTTCACTTAGCATAATGTTTTCAATATTTTCATCCATGTTTCAGGACATATTAGTTCATTAATTAACATGCCTGAATAATATTCCATTGTGCAGCTACACCATATTTTTTTCATCCATTCATCAGTTGATGTATACATGAGTTATTTTCACCTTTTGGCTATTATGAATAGTACTGCTATGAACATTTATGTGCCAGTTTTTACTTGAACACCTGTTAATTCTTTTGGGTATATACCTAGGAGTGGAATTCCTAGTTCATATAATAATGTTCTGTTTAACTTATTCAAAAATCAACATTATATCTGATGCCAAAACTTGGCTACAATCTTAACCATAAGCGTCTAACTAAATGAAGTGTACCACTGCATTCTCTTTTGAGAGCGTTTGGTTATTTGGGGTCCCTTGCATTTCCCTATGAATTTTTGGATCACCTTTTCCATTTCTGCAAAAAAGGCCATTGAGACTGCATTGAGTTTGTAGACCACTTTTTGAGTATTGCCATCTTAATATATTCCAATCCATGGACATGGGAAGTCTTTCCATTGACTTAGAGCTTCTTTAATTTCTTTGAACAATGTTTTGTAGTTTTCAAAGAACAAGTCTTGCATCCCCCTGGTTACATTTATTCCTAAGTATTTTCATCTTTTTGTTATTATTATAGATGCTATTATTTTCCTAATTTCATTTTTGCATTGTTCATTGCTAGTGTATAGTATTACAGCTGATTTTTTTTTTTAAGATTTTATTTATTTATTTGACAGAGAGAGACACAGCGAGAGAGGGAACACAAGCAGGGGGAGTGGGAGAGGGAGAAGCAGGCTTCCCGCTGAGCAGGGAGCCCGATACAGGGCTCGATCCCAGGACCCCGGGATCATGACCTGAGCCGAAGGCAGACGCTTAACCACTGAGCCACCCAGGCGCCCCTACAGCTGATTTTTGTGTGTTGATCTTGTATCCTGCGACTTTGCTGAATTCGATTAGATCTAGCAGATTTTTTTTTGATGGATTCCTTAGGATTTTATATATAAGATTAAATCATCTGTGAATAGAGATAATTGTGCTTCTTATATTCCAATTTCGATGCTGTTTCTTTCTTTTTCTTGCCTAACTGCTCTGGCTAGAATTCTAGTACAATGTTGAATAGAAATGAAGAAAGTGATTGGGGAGCCCAGGTGGCTCAGTTGGTTAAGTGTCTGCCTTTGGCTCAGGTCATGATTCCAGGGTCCTGGGATTAAGCCCTGAGCATGGAGCCTGCTTCTCCCTCTTCTTCTGCCCCTACCCCCTGCTTGTGCTCTCTCTCTCAAATAAATAAATAAAATCTTTAAAAAAAAAAAACCCGAAATGATGAAAGTGAGGATCCTTGTTTTATCCCTGATCTTTTTAAGGTAGGTGTTTACAACTAGGTATTTCCCTTTGAACACTGCTTTCACTGCATCCCATTAGTTTTAGTATGTTGTTTCTTCATTTTCTTTTTGGTTTTTCATTTTCATTCATCTCAATGTATTTTCTAATTTCCCTTGTGATTTCTTTTTTGATCCATTGCTTATTTTAAAATGTGTTATTTAATTTCTACATATTTGTAAATTTTCCAGTTTTCCTTTTGTTATTCATTTCTAGTTTCATTCTGTTGTGCTTGCAGACTATACTGTGTATGATTTCAATCTTTTAAATTTTACTGAGATTTGTTTTGTGGCCTAATACAAGGCCTATCCTGAGGAATGTCTGTTGTACACTTGGTTAGAATGTGTATTCTGCTGTCATTGGGTGGTGTATTCTGTATGGGTATGTTAGGTCTAGTTGGTTTATATGCTCACATCCTCTGTTGCCTTATTGATCTTCTATCTGGTGGTTCTTTTCATTATTGAAAGTAGAGTTTTGAAGTCTCTGGCTATTATTGTGGAACTGGCTATCTCTCCTTTCAATTCTGTCAATGTTTGCCTCTTATATTTTGTGATTTGTTGCTAAGTGTGTGTATGTTTACAATAGTTATATCTTCTTGATGAGTTATATCTTCTTGACGAGTTGACCCTTTTATCATTATATAATGTTCTTCTTTGTCTCTTATAACAATTTTTGACTTAAAGTCTATTTTATCTGATATTAGTATAGCTCTCTTTTGGTTATTATTTGCATGGAATATCTTTTTAATTCCTTAACTTTCAACCTATTTGTGTTTTGGGATCTAAAGTATCTTGTAGGGATGCCTGGATGGCTCAGTCACTTGAGCATCTGACTCTTGGTTTAGGCTCAGGTCATGATCTCAGGGTTGTGAGATCAAGCCCCGTGTTGGGCTCCACGCTCAGCGGGCAGACTGCTTCTCTCTCTCTTTCTCTCCCTCTGCCCCTCCCCCCACTCGTGCACACACTGTCTCTAAACAAATATTTTTTAAAAATCCATTTTGCCACTCTCTGTTTTTTCTTTTTTTTTTTTAAAAAAAGTAGGCTCCATGCCCAGCATGGAGCCCAGTGCAGGGCTTGAATTCATGATCCAGAGACCAAGACCTGAGCTCAAGACCTGAGCTGAGATCAAGAGTCAGACTGAACGACTGAGCCTCCCAGGCCCCCTGCCACTCTCCGTTTTTAACTGAACCATGTAATCCACTTACATTTAAAGTAGTTACTGATAAGATCTTCCTTTTACTATTTTGCTTTCTTCCCCTATATGTCTTCTATCTCTTTTGTTCCTCAATTCCTCCATTACCATCTACTTTTATGTTAGATATGTGTTTCCTAGTTACCATCTTGATTCCCTTGTACTTTCTTTCACTATATATTTTCTTAGTCGTTACCCTGGGGATTACAATTAACATCTTTTACTTACACCAATCTGGTTTGAATTAATGCCAACTTTGCTTCAGGAGTATACAAAGAGCTGCTTTTATACAGCTCCATCTTTCCCCTTTTATGTTGTTACTGACACACCTTACATCTTTACACATTGTATGCCCATTCACATTGTTTTGTAATTATAGTTTTATATATTTTTAAAATGATATATGAAAAAAGAGGAGTTAAAACCCAAAATTACATTAATATTGACTTTTATATTTCCCTATGTGTTTATTTTTACTGATGTTCTTTATTTCTTTGTATGACTTCAAGTTACTGTCTAGTGTCCCTTCATTTCACCCTGAAATACTCCCTTTAGCACGGCTTTTAGGGTAGAGCTACTAGCAATGAATTCTCTCAGATTTAGTTTATTAGGGAATGTCTTAATTTTTTCTTTATGTTTGAAGGAGAGGTTTTTTTTTTTTAATTTTGTAACACTGTTTTATTAAGAGTGAACTCTTTTCAGTATTCTTGAACTGTAAACAATGGGAAACTGAAGTATCAAAGGAAACACATCAGGGATCATATATAACCGACAAAAACCTTTAAATTTTCTTATTGCCTTTATATAACAATCAATGCATATTTAAGTAAAACTGAATTTCTTACTAGGCAAACATTTTTGCATACGCTGCCTTCTCTTTATCTTTCTGTGCTTTTATCTTTTGTTTGACTTTCAGCAATTCTGCCTGGATAGCTTTATCTTCTGGTGCTATCTCCTGAGCTTTCTTAAGATCAGCCAATGCTTGATCGTATTCTTTTAATCCTTGCCATCCTTGAGCTCTACGGTATAAGGCTTTGGTATTGGATGGGTCTATTTCAAGAGCCTCCAAACAACTGTCGATTGCTCCCTGCCAATTTGACATCTTCAGTTTACAAGCACCAATATTCAGCACACAGCTTAAAGCTATAGGTTGCAGCTTCAATCTATCTGCTTTCTCAGTAATAGCCTTTGAACCTTCCACATATCTTAAAACTTTTGCATATTTTTTAATGGCCATCTCCCAGTTCTGAGATTTGAAAAAAGTATTTCCAATATTTTTTACATCTTGTTATTAGTAAAATTTTATTACATCTTTTAAATCTATATCTGCATCCTCAGGGAAGTCACGGAATTTTCATCTTCAAATTTTCACCATAAATACTTTCTCCACCTGTCCCATTTTGATTTGAGAAGTCTCCACCCTGAATCCTAAATTTCTTAATAATTCGATAGAAAGGGCATCCTTTGAAATGGAGAGGTTTCCCAGTGGCGGGTCCAATGCCTTTTTCTCCTGTACACAATGCACGAAAATTTTCTGCAGTTTTGGGTACAATATCTGCAAACAATTCTAAGACAATTCGACCAACTCGCTCCCCTCCGATGTCCACATCAAAGAAGACTCTGGGGTTACTGGGGTTGGAGGGCTTAGTTTGGGGGGACGGGTGCGACATTTTGAATTGCAGATGCGCTTGGGAGTGAACTCAAAGAACCTCGTGGACAACCGGCAGCTCAACCCAAAAGCGTGAAGGAGAGTTTTGCTGGATGTAGACTTTTTGGTTGACTTTTTTCCTTTCATTACATTAAATATGTCACCCCAGTGCCTTCTGGTCTCCATGGATTTTGATAAGAAATTGTAAATCTTATTGAGGATCCCTTATACACGACAAGTTGCTCCTCTTTTGCTGCTTTCAAGATTCTCTCTTTGTCTGTGGCTTCTGACGGTTCGATTATAATGCGTCTTGGTGTGGGCCTCTTGGTTTTTATCCTACTTGGGATTCATTGAGCTTTCTGAATGTATAGAGTCATGCTTTCATCAAATTTGAGCAATTTTCAGCCATTATTTCTTCAAATATTCTTTTTGGCCTTTTTTCTCTCCTTTTCTTCTTCTGGGACTCCCACAATGAATATGTTGGTCTACTTGATAATGCTCCACAGGTCTCTTAGACTGTTCATTTTCCTTAATCTGTTTCCTTTCTGCTCCTCAGACTAATTTCAGTTTATGTATCTTCAAGTTCATGGATCCTTTTTTCTGCCAGCTCAAATCTGCTATTGAAACCTTATCATGAATTATTCCTTTCAATTTTTGTACTTTTCAGTTCCACATTTTCTATTTGGTTCCTTTTTATAATTTTTATCACTTTGTTGATAATCTCTAATTGTTGAGATATTGTTCCGGCTTCTTTTAGCTTTTTGAACATATTTAAGAAAATTAATTTAAAGAACATTGATTCTGATCATTTTTGCTAATTTCTTCACTGTTTTTGTGGAGGGATAGGCCCTTAGAGCTCCTACTTCTGCTGTTTTTGTTGATGTCACTCTTGGGATTCTTTTTCTAAGATTTTATTTATTTATTTGAGAGAGAGAGAGAGAGAAAGAAGCACAAGGGAGAGAGGCAGAGGGAGAGGGAGAAGCAGACTCCCCGCCAAGCAGGGAGCCTGATGCGGGCCTCGATCCCAAGTGTTTTAACTTTAGCCTTGCATAGCAGCAGTCTTGAAGATGGCAGCTTACATTCCCAGTGTAATACTAGGCTCAGAAGAGAGGAGAGCAGACTTTGTCACTGACTCTACCTCCTAACCCTGAGGTATATGAGGTGTGAGAAGAAAAGATAGTCTAGCTTGGAGAGAGCTGCAAGAAAGTAGTGTCCTCAGGTATGGATCCAAGTCTCCTTTAAGGCAGAGAGTAGAGGGAATGTTTTGAGAAGACATTGATTATAAATTATGAGTTCCAGCGGGCCCAGTGAAAATTGGAGTCTGAAGGGAGAGCTTTGGGCGAGGCAGCTGGGTTGAAAGAAAGGACATCCAGACTCTGGTACTTTGAGATGAGGATTTCATTCCAGTCCCACTAAGGGTTGTAAAAATCAAGAAATAATGTGAGGTGTTACAAGTGCCATTTTAGGATCCATTAAGTTTATAATGTAGTTTTTTCCTTCCATCAACTCATATGATTATTTGCATTAGTAGATGTCATAATATCAATCATTCTTATATTCCTATTTGATGTCTTATCCCTCCAATGTACTTCTAGACTGCATTTGCATGTATTGAAGATATTTGCCTCATTGTTCTTTTGTGCATATGCTTGTTGTTGCCAGGTTTTGATTTCAGTATTATGCTGGCTTGAGGCCATGGTGATTCAGTGGTGAAGCAGACAGATGTCATTCTTTCCCTTGTAAACTTCTAATATTTGAAGAGGGGATTAGTGGGCTGAAAATCTGATGAATTAAAATGATTCTTTCTTAAATGCACCTGGATTAAAAGCATGTGGTTTATTTTTAGGTGGAGATCCATGAAATAGTTTTCAGTTTCTTCCATGGATATTTGTTTACTTATCATCTGCTTGTTTTTGAGTCAATATTTTAAAATCAGATTTTATTAAGTTTTCCATTTTATTTGATTTTCAGATTTATGAATGTAGATCTGTCTATCTAGTGGAATTACATCACATGAGCATTTAGCCTTTCTGGATTCCATAACATGAACTTGAAAGGAGAGACAAAGATACAAAAACATAACTTATGTATGACAAGCCCTGAGCCCCTAACTGTGCTTGTGCTTCAAACTTAGTCCATCACAGAAACCTTTTGAAAGACATATTAACATCCATGGAGCATAGTTTAGAAAATTGATACATGTTTATTGTTGAAAAAAGATGCAAGTTAAAATCTCACACCCCAGAGATAACCACTATTAGCATTTTGGTGAATATGCTTTCATGAAATTTTCTGTGAATACATACATATGAATATATATGTCTGTGTATATGTTTATAAAGTATATACATCTGTGTTTAAGTATACACACACACATGCGAACACAGAATTTTGCTTTATGGTCATCACCCAAACCCCTACATCAGTAAAATAAAGAGGCCTACAAGGATCCAACCAAAGCACCCATTGTGACAACTTAACTGCTTTAGCTGCCTCCACCCTCTCTCCCCAAACCAGGCCTTACTTTCAGTTCTGTCTTATTCTCTGTCTGGTCCTTCTTTCCTTCTCGAGAAAAAAGAGGAGCTCCTGACTGAGGTAAGTCTCAAGAAGGGCCTCAGCTCACCTGCCCTGCATTCTCTGATGACCAGACAGCCCCACACTTTCTTGCCCTTACCACCCCAGGTTAGAGTTCCTTCCCAAAGTGTCACAAAGTATTTCAGCCAATGATGAAGGTTGTTGTGCATGCTTTCCCAGATTGCCTCTGCTCTTGTTGACAGATGTATTCTCAATGCATGTTTATAGAAACCAGGAGGCATGGCAAGAGGCAACCTAACCATTATCTCAGAATTCTTCCTCCTCGGACTGTCAGAGGTGCCTGAGCATCAACCCCTCCTCTTCAGTCTGTTCCTATCCATGTACCTGGTTGCTGTGGTGGGGAACCTGCTCATCATCCTGGCCATTGGCTCCACCTCCAACCTCTACACCCCCATGTACTTCTTCATAGCCAACCTGTCATGCATTGACATCTGCTTCACCTCTGTCACTATACCAAAGATGCTGCTCAATATCCAAACCCAGAGCCAGTCCATTCCCTATGTTGGATGTCTCACTCAGATGTATTTTCTAATCTTGTTTCTAGAACTGGACAATTTCCTCTTGGCAGTGATGGCATATGACAGCCATATGTAGCCATATGTCACCCTCTTCATTATACCATAACCATGAGCCCCAAATTCTGTATCACGTTGGTGTCTGTGGCTCTGATTATCACAAATATCTATCCTTTGATCCACACCCTCTTGATAGATACACTGTCATTCTGTGCAAGTGTCAGAATTCACCATATTTTCTGTGAACTTTACTCATTGCTAAAGCTTTCCTGTTCAAATATCCGCATCAATGAGTTGGTTGTTTACACCCTGGGGAGCTTTCTTTTTGTTGCTCCTTTCCTCTTTATTTCTCTTTCCTACATGCACATTTTCTCAGCCATCCTAAGACTTCATTCTTCTCAGAGCAAACTGAAAGCCTTTTCTATTTGCAGTTCCCACCTTGTTGTGGTGTCATTGTTCTATGGAACTTTATTTGGAGTGTATCTGCGACCCTCTTCTTCCTACACAACTGAGGACTCAGTGGCCACTGTGCTATATGCGGTGGGGGTTCCCATGCTCAACCCTTTCATTTATAGTCTTAGGAATAAGGACATGAAAGGGGCCTTGAGGAACCTCCTCAGTTGGAGAAAGGTCTGGTCTTGGTGACAACATCTCCTGCTTCTGAGCTATGATGTTGTCTTGTCTTCTCCTCCCTTTGATGTGGGAAGGGACTGTCCATATGATGGGTCTGACGGGTGTCCAGCTTAGCCCAAATTTCTGCTCACTCCTTCAACCAACCCTCCCTGAGTGACTCTCGTGTCAGGCTCCAGGTGCACAGCTTGTTTGTGTGAGGATTTAATTTTCTTTTTTTTTTTTTTTTAAAGATTATTTATTTATTTATTTGACAGAGAGAGAGACAGCGAGAGAGGGAACACAAGCAGGGGGAGTGGGAGAGGGAGAAGCAGGCTTCCCGCTGAGCAGGGAGCCCGATGCGGGGCTCGATCCCAGGACCCCAGGATCATGACCTGAGCCGAAGGCAGATGCTTAACGACTGAGCCACCCAGGCGCCCCGAGGATTTAATTTTCAATTCATTCTATTTGTCTTTCATGGCCTCTCCTCAAACCTTATGTGCCTCATGAGTTTTGACTACAGGCCTCCGTTAATGGAGTGAATCATAATAAACAATGGAGCTTCTTTTGTGCTGGGCACCGTTTTGAGTGAGTGCATGTATTTACTCACTATCACCAAACAATCTTGTGATGGAGAGGCTGTTTTTATCCACATTTTCTAGGTGAGGGATGCCATCAGAGAAGCAATGGAATTCTCACCTTTTGCTTATGTAAGAATAATTTGTTGGATGGAACTAAAGAGGTTCATTTCTCGAAAAGAGCAAAATCTGCAATGGGGGCCCTTGTCACTAGATGGCAGTAGATGCATGGATTGTGACTTCATGACCCATTCACAAAGTTTGTGAGCTAAGTGGAGAAAGAGATGGGTACCCCTTTGAACTCCTGCGTGGATTGTGGTATGTAAACACACTTCCCAAGCCATAGACTTACTTGCTGACCTCACAAAGAACATTCCTAGATGAAGTGAAAAGAGTAGATTTAACACATTTCTCAACATGTGCATATAACAATAATCACAACAGTGTGGCTGAATGTCTTTTCCAATAGTCCATCCCACTGTGCTCTGCTTTGCAGCCTCCATTGGTACAAACAGTCACAAGCCTGCCCGGATTCAAGGGTTGGGGACACAGACCCCACCTCTCAAGAGGAGTGTAAGTGATGCTGTGTGACTTCCAAGGCTAAGTCACGGAAGGTGGGGCAGCTTCTGGATTGTTCCTTGGACCATGTCCTCTGGGATCCCTGAGCTGCTTGTAAGACTGCCTTGAGGCTGCCATGCTGTGAGAAAGCTAAGCTGCATGAAGGGGCCATATGGAGGTGCTCAGGTCCACAGAGCCGAGCCTTCCAGTCATCCCAGACAGACGGGAGACATGAGAGTAAGGGAACCCCTCAGAGGATTCTGGCCCCCACCTGCCTGAGTTTTCCCAGCAGAAGCTGCAGACATCATAGAGCAGAGATAACATGTTCCCACTGTGTCCTGTCCCAATTCCCAATTCCCACAGAATTTGTGTGCACAGTGAATTAATTGGTAGTTCAATTAAGATACAAAGATACAATGCAAGTAGATAAGATTAGGAAGGACAGAGAGGATGAAAAATAAAATTTTAAAATGCAAAGAAATTTTGAATCCAGATAAAATGGGCAATTTTCTAGGACTATGTTAATTTCCAAAACTGACTAAGAGAAAATAGGAAATCTGTTTACACTGAAACCAAAGGGAAATTCAAATGGTGGCCAAAGATTTAGTCCAAAGAGAAGGAGAAATCAGGTCCAGATTATTTCATCAAAACTTGAAGAAACAGAATATTGCCATGTTATTTAAAAAGTTAAAGAGCACGGAAAAAGATGCCAAGTGTACCAATTCATTCTTTAAAATCAATATGGCTGACATCAACTTGGAAAAGACCAGTTCACATGAGCGTGCACACACATACACATACAGAAAGAAAACAAAGAAACAAAGACACAGAACACCTCTTAAAAGAATATCACACTGTGACTTACCATTCGCTGTGCCTTTTTTCCCCTTAGCACTTATCACTACTTGAAATTACATATAGTTTGTTTTTCCCTGTCTCCATGAGGCCAGAGATTTTGTCTGTCTTATTCATGTGACATTAGTAGGTGCTCAGTAAATATGAGTTGAATGAAGGACTGAAAAATGTTATTCACCACATTATAATTCACTCCATTGGTAGATTGATAAATAAGTATGTGAGGGGTGTATATATTTATTTTAACTGTTTTTTCATTGTTAATGTCACCAATGTTTCTTGTAAATTGTCAACAACAATGGAATAGAAAAATGAACCAAGGAAGTGAACAGAAATTCACAGAAAGAGAACTACAAGTGGTTTTTAAACATAAGAAGAGACAATCAATTTCACTCATAACTTGAGAAATACAAATTAAACTCACATTGAAATTCCTTTTTTCAGCTCTCAGATACCCAAGTCCAAGAAGATATAAAAATAATTTCCTGTAGAAAATCCAGACATGCTGTGTTTTATGGACAAGGTTTACTTTTTAATGTTCATGAAATATACAAGTACCATAATGTGACGTATTCTGATGATGGAAAATAACTAATTTTTAAGAAGCTACCATGACTTTGATATCAAATCACTAAACAGAGACGAAATCTATGAGATGTGGCCAAAGTCATAGTCATAGGCTAAATAGCAACCTTAAATGATTTAATTAATTAATAAAAAAGGGTTCAGTATAAATTGATTAAGCATTCAAGTCCAGGAGCTATAGAAATGACATCAGAAACACAAAAACAAAACAGAAGGGGAAAACTAATAAAGATTAACGCTGTAGCATGAAAAACCCAGGTAGAATAGGGCAAGGAAACCAAGATCTGGTTCTTTGAAAGGACCAACAATATAGACAAAGAAGAAAAATTCAGGTAGATAACATTATGACTGAGAAGAAAATCTAACAACAGATATAAAAGTATCGAGGATATTTTTAAAATTCACAATAATATTCTGTATGGCTTTATGACAATGGGGTGGGCAATTTTCTAAGAGAGTATGGAAAATAATACATGCAACTCAAGAGGAGGTAGAATAATGAAAATGATCAATCAATAAACAAAGAAGAAATAGAATCAAAGATCTGCTTTACCAATAGACACTAGTCCTACTCATTCTGTTAAACTTTTAAGCAGAGATGTTCCAAGTGTTATTTATTTATTTATTTTAAGATTTTATTTATTTGTCAGAGAGAGAGAGAGAGAGACAGAGCACAAGCAGGGGGAGCAGCAGGCAGAGAGAGAAGCAGGCTCCCCGCTGAGCAGGAAGCACGACACAGGGCTCGATCCCAGGGCCCCAGGATCATGACCCCAGCCGAAGGCAGCCACTTTACCGACTGAGCCACCCAGGCATCCAGTTCCAGTGTTATTTAATCTGTTGCAGAGCATCAAAAAGAAAACTTCCCAACTTACTCCATAGGGCATTACTCCTGACATACCTAAACCTGACATCAAGCTAGGAAACAAAGTAAAAACTATCTTAAAGTGATAAAAAAAATATATAAAACCCTGTCTTAAAACAATTTGGCCAACTTAGTACTTAGTGTTGAAACACTATTCCCATTAAGATCAGGGCAACAACAGGGATTCCCCCTACCATGACTATCATTTAACATTTTTGTCAAAATTCTAGCTTAGCAGTAAATCAGAAGATAGATGTATTAGGTATTAATATCAGAAAGGAAGGGGAGAAAGTTATGATCATATGTAAATATGAGTATCTTTCTGGAAAACCCAAGACAAACTAAAAAACTACTAGAGCTAAGGGGAACAAATTTACAAAGTGTAAAATAAATAATGCAAAAATCAATAAAACTCTTCCAATCCATGGAGAAAAAACTACTTAAAAGTGGCATTGGAGGGTGCCTGGGTGGCTCAGTCGTTGGGTGTCTGCCTTCGGCTCAGGTCATGATCCCAGGGTCCTGGGATCGAGCCCCACATTGGCCTCCCTGCTCAGCGGGAAGCCTGCTTCTCCCTCTCCCACTCCCCCTGCTTGTGTTCCCTCTCTCGCTGTGTGTCTCTCTCTGTCAAATAAATAAATAAATAAAATCTTTTTTTAAAAAATGGCATTGGAAAAATATCCCAAACACAATAGCAACAAGGGTAAAATATTGCCTTAACAAGAAATGAAAGGAGCCTATATGAGGAGACTGCAGAGATTCTCTTGAGAGAACCTGGTCAAAGGAAAAGATATAACACCTTTTTGAATGGGAAGACTCAGATTAATCTAGATTTCAGGCATTTAGGGCCTGAACAAAATCTTTTGTTTGTTTGTTTGTTTGTTTGATAAAAGGCTTCTACTGCTCATTTGGAAGAATAAATGGCAAAAAAACAATAAAAACAACCAAAAAACCCCAAAAATGTGATCAGTGAGGATTTTCTTCTACCAGACATTGAAAGGTAAAATAATTTAAACAGAGTGCTATTGGCAGATGAATCAACATACAGATCATGTGAATATATAGTCTTATGCTACTCTTGGAGCACAAAAGCAATGGAAGAGATCCCAAAGGAAAATGGATAGATTTATCCACATGAAAAACAAATTAAGTAGGGAAAATAGTTGCCATTTATATGACAAACACTAATATCTTTTGTAATATAATACAAACATATATTTGGTTTTTGTCCCCAGTTCCTGACACAGAGCTCCTAAAACCCTTGGAATTTCCTGGGTGATAAGAGCATCTTTGTTCTAATATGGTGACTCTTTTTCTTTTTTAAAGATTTTATTTATTTATCTGACAGAGAGAGAGCGAGAGAGGGAACACAAGCAGGGGGAGTGGGAGAGGGAGAAGCAGGCTTCCCGCTGAGCAGGGAGCCCAATGTGGGACTCGATCCCAGGACCCTGGGATCGTGACCTGAGCCGAAGGCAGACGCTTAACGACTGAGCCACCCAGGCACCCCATCTAATATGGTGATTCTTGTTGAGCCCCTAGATAGCTCCAGAATGGGGCTCGTCACCAGAAGACCAAGACTTTATTAGGAGCCTGGAACTTCCACCCTTACCCCATCCCCCAACCTCTTGAGAGAGAGAGGCTGGAGACTGAGTTAATTGATCATGCCTACATGATGAAACCTCCATAAAAACCCCTAAACAATGGGCTCAGAGAGCTTCCAGGTTGGTGAGCACATCAACGTGCTGAGAGGGTGGAGTACCCACAATCATGGGACAGAAGCTCCTGTGCTTGGGACTCTTTTAGACCTTGCCCTATGTACTTGGCTTTTCATCTGTATCCTTTATAATGTCCTTTATAACAAACCAGTAAACATAAGTAAAGTGTTACTGAGTTCGGTGAACCATCCTAGAAAATTTTTGAGCCTGAGGAGGGGGTGTGGGAACTTCCGATTTATAGCCAGTTGGTCGAAGTATAGGAGGCCCCTGGGACTTGCAAGTGGCATCTTAAGTGGGGGACAGTCTTGTGGGACTGAGCCCTTAACTTGTGGGTACTGTGCTACCTCCAGTAATCGGTGTCAGAGTTGAATCAAATTGTTGAACGCTCGGTTGGTGTTCAGAGAATCAGAGAATTGGTTGTTGGTGTTGGAAAACACCCCATTCTTCTAACTAAAAATCTTATAGAAATAATTTTTTTAAAAGATTATTTATTTATTTATTTGACAGAGAGAGACACAGCGAGAGAGGGAACACAAGCAGGGAGAGTGGGAGAGGGAGAAGCAGGCTTCCCGCCGAGCAGGGAGCCCCATGCGGGGCTCGATCCCAGGACCCTGGGACCATGACCTGAGCCGAAGGCAGACGCCCAACGACTGAGCCACCCAGGCGCCCCGTAAAAATCTTACATAAATGATGAAAAATACAATCCATTAGGACATAAAAACAAAATGAATGGAGAACATGAAAAGACAATTCACATCAGAAGAAATGAAATGAATGATAAAAATATGGGAAAAATCAGCCTAATTAAGAATCAAAGAAATGTGGATTTAGAACAGTCAAGTTACCATTTTCACTGACCAAAAGAGCGATGTGATGAAGTGGATATTCCTATACTGTGGGGTAAAGTACAACCTATAACCTTTCCGCGTGCAAGTTGCCTAAATGAACAAAGAAACTTAAAAATACTGAATGCCTTGTGATAAACTCTCTGGGATAAATTCCTACAAGTGGTATATGGGGTCAAATGACAAATATATGTAAATTTTGATAGATCATGTCAAATTCCTCTGCCTATAGGTATACAAAAAGAGATTATCTACTCATTTACCTGCCCATCAGCATTTTGTGAGCATGATTGTTTCTCTCCTCACCCTCTCCATCTGCACGTCCAATATGATAGCCACAAACCACTTGCAGCTCCTGAAGTATATGAAATGTCCTAATTGAGCTATAAAGTGTAAGTGTAACATACAATGAAACTCAAAGACTTAGTATGAATAAAGAATGCAAAATATCTCATTAATATTTTTTATATTGATTACATGTTGAAATGATAATGTTTTGGACCTTGTTGGGTTCAATAAAACACATTATTGAAATTATTTTGTCCAAGTCTTATTTTTGTCTCTTTTAACAAGTTCCTGAAGTTTTTCTCTTTGCCCATTTCATGTTAAGCTTATTCCTGGGTATTTCACAGTTTTTATTGTCATTGTAAATGGAGTTTTATTTACTAGTTATTGCTTTTGTTAATGAAGACCCCTGGTTTTTGTATATCAGTTGTGTACTGGGCCACCTTACTAAATTCTCTTATTTGTAATAGTTTTTCACTTGGATTCTGTTGTTTTCCAGGTAAATAGTTGTATCATCCTCAAATAATGATAAATTTACCTTCTCCTTTAAATTTTTATACTTATATCTTTTTCTTGTCTGATTTTATTGTCTATCTTCAGAATAATGTTAAATTACTGTGGTGCGAGAGGATATCTTAGTTTTTTCCCATGTCTTAGTGGGAACACTTCTAGTATTTTTTTCACTAAACATGGTGTTGAATTTTTGGTTGATAGAGAAATGTCATGTTAAGGAAGTATCCCCTTAATCTGATTTTATTGAGAAATTTTTGCAAAGCAAGAATGGATATTAAAAAAAAAGAACGGATATTAAATTTTGTCAAATACCTCTTCAACATCTGTAGGGATGATCATACGATTTTTTACTGTTGGTCTATGAAAATTTGAAATACATTCATAGCTTTTCTAATGAACCATCTTTACATCCCTAAAAATAAATCCCACTTGGTTGGTTATGTTTTGATTTTTAAATGAGTTACTAGATTATGTTTGGCTATATTTTATTTAGTATTTTTGTAATGGTTTTCTTAAGTGAGATTCATCTGTGATTGCATATTCTTTGTGCTTTGTTGGTATCAATCTTTCATAACCAAAATTTGCAATTTTTTTTTTTATGCCTTGAAATGATTTACATAGCATTGAAGTCACCTGCACCTTAAAGGTTTGGTTGAATTTTCCTTTGAATTCAGTTGACCTGCTGCTTTTTATAGGGGTTGCTTTTTTAAAAAAACTTTTTAAGAAATTAATTTATTTGAGCTCAGTGGGGGTTGCTTTTGAACAATATTCCCTATTTCTTTTCTAGGAATAGTTTTTATAAATTTTATTTTATAGAGATTCTCTTTTCTAGAGTGAGTTTTGGTTCTTCATATATTATTCCTAGAGAATCAAACATTTCCTCTAGGTCCCTAAACTTATTTGCATAGAGTTGGAAAAAATTGTTTTAAATTTCCTATTATTTGCTCTAAATCTGTGGTTATCTACCCATTTTCTTTTCTTGTTTTGTGTATTTGTGATTTCTCCTCCTTATTGATTATGGCAATTAACATATCTATTTAATTCTTTGGAAGAGCCTCATCTTGGATTTATTAGATCTATTATTTTCTAGTTAATTGACTTCTGCTTTTATCTTTCCTTTTTCCTTTTTTTCTGATTTTCCTAGGTTTATTTTTGATTTGTTTTCTAACCTTTTGAGTTGGATACTTTAATCCTTTATTTTCATTTTTTTAAAGATTTTTTATTTATTTATTTGACAGAGAGGGACACAGTGAGAGAGGGAACACAAGCAGGGGGAGTGGGAGAGGGAGAAGCAGGCTTCCCGTGGAGCAGGGAGCCTGATGTGGGGCTCAATTCCAGGACCCCGGGATCATGACCTGAGCCGAAGGCAGACGCTTAACCACTGAGCCACCCAGGCGCCCCTATTTTCATGTTTATTAACACAAATATTTTCTCTTAGCACTGCTTAAACCCTGCTTACAGGAGTCTGAATACCTAGTGCTTTCATTGTTGCTATTTTATAGATAACCTTCAATTTGGGTTTGGCTAACTTCTTTGGATCAAGAGTTGTTTAAGGCAGCATTTAAAATTTTCCAGATGATAAGAGAGTTATTACTTTTAAAATTATTTTTTACTTTATGTATGTATTTTTACTTCTGGGGATATATTAAGGTTGTCTCTGTAGTTTTAAATAGGTTGATACCAATTCCAATGTATGTGTGTGTGGGGGGGGTGTTCCCCACCACCACCAACAAGCAATTCTTGGGACACCAGTTGGGTGTCCCACAATTGAACTCAATCCTGATGCTATCTACCCAGAGATAGCATCAGATTCCACAGGTAAACGTTTCAGTCCTCTAAGACTGCCCCTCATCCCTGACTTTAGACTCCAGATGCGAACCCAGGTTGTTACCTGTGTGCTACAGATTGGAGGTTCCCACTACCTCCTCCTTGCACTTTAGATGCCGGTCTTAAAAGTCCAGATTGTTACCTGTTCTTCTGACCAACTGGCTATAAGTCAGAGGTTCCCAAGTTCCCTTCCTCAGGATTGATTAATTTTGCTAGAGTGACTCACAGGACTCAGAGAAACATTTTACTTACTAGATTACTGGTTTATTATAAAAGGGTATGTCACCAGCTAGACCTCAAGACCTGACCTTTACTGTCCACCTGCTTGTACTCACTAAACTTTGTCTCACATTTTTCTTTCAGCTCTTGTTTCTGGCTTACATCTTAACTCAGGCAAATGAAACCCCCAAAACCCTCCTCAGGTGATGGCTGACTGCCCTGACAAGACCTCCCGCTGGCCCAGACCACCCAGACCGTCGGAGTGGGGACCCCCCCAACTTGCGCTTGCGCAGATGGACCATGGAGTGACCCCTGGGATGACCAGCAATTACCTTTACCTCATTATAATCCTAAAATCTCTCCCCAAGGAGAGAGCCTCAGCCTCATTTACATAACATACAATGTATGCATAGGCATGTTTCCTTAAGGCGCTTGCGGGACCTTGTGCCCATCTCTACATACCATGACAAGGCTTCTCTGTCTAAATATTCATCCTAACCCTAAACAAAAGGTACCCATTCGCCCTCTTAGGGAGTCACAGCTCTGGAAGCTATTCCCTGTGATCTCTTTCTTTGCTGCCAATAAAGTTTACTTTGGGCAACAACTCCACCTGGTGTATCTGTGACTCCCCAAGGAGTGAACTCACATTCCTTTGGTTACAGATATAAATGAGGAACAGCCAGATGGAAGAGATGCATAGGGCAAGGTATGGGGAAAGGATGCGGAGCTTCCACGCTCTCTGAGCAGCATGCCACTCTGCGTTGTGTTCACCAACCCAGAAGGTCTCCAAGCCCCCACACCCCCCCATCATTTGGGGGTTTTATGGCAGCTCATTACAATGGCACGATTGATTCAATCATGGGCCTTTGGTGATTGATTCAACCTCCAGCCCCTCTTCCCTCTCCAGAGGTGGTTCCCCTGGAAACCAGCCCCCATCCTTAGATTACCTAAAGGCTTTCGAAACGTTCCTTCTTTAGCATTATAAAAGACATTCATCACAGGAAATTCCAAGGATTTTAGGGGCTCCGTGTCAGGAACTGGTTGAAGATAAATTATATATTTCTTATTATAAATATTGTGATATCACAGGTCTAATATAGAGTCAGTTTTTATGAATATTCCATGGACAGTTGAAAAAAGAAATTGCATTCATTGTTTCAAGGTAGAGATTTAGATACATTAATTTGATATGCTTCATCCATTATGTTATTTACTTCTGTATTCTCACTTTGCCCTGTTTATGCTTGAGTTTATTCATTGGTACAAAGGAATAATGATAGACCATATGTCAAAGGACCACATGAGTTAATCCAGGAAAGGTGCCCAGAAGAGTGCTTCTGGGCCTGTGTGTTCAATAAATGCTGCCAGCTTGGGGATTAACTCGTCCATTTGACCTGTCACAGGCTGAAATAAGAGAATACAAATTTACTTCTGTGCATATTTTCTGCCTTAGTTTTCTTGAATTTCCGGTCTTTTCTCCCCCCTTTTTTTTCTTTTTTTACCTTTGAATGTTGAAACTCTTTATTTTGCATGTACTGCATTCAAAACCATTAGCTCTTCATTGAGGATTGCACCTTTTGTTCTTTTAAGGCGTTTTTTCCACCTCCTCATGTAATGCCTTTTTTCCACCTCCTCATGTAAAGCCTTTTGGATGCTAGTAAGTTTTTATAGACTTAATTTTTTTTAATTTATTTTTTTAAAGATTTTTTTATTTTTTGTCAGAGAGAGACAGAGCACGAGCAGGGGAGCAGCAGGTAGAGGGAGAAGCAAGCTCCTTGATGAGCCCCCAATTTTAGTCTTTAAAGAGCCAATTAGGTCAGCGTTGATCCTAATTTTGTTATTTTGTTCATTTCTGTTCTTGCCTTTATTCATTTTCCTTTTGTGGGGTTAATTTTTTCAATTTATTATTATGAAAATGTCCTAATAATCAGCCAAATTGAAGAAAATATACTGTGAACACCCATATCCCCACCATTTACATTCTACCACTAACATCTGACTACACTAAATTGCTCGTGAGTCTTCAGACTGTCTGAGGACTAATATCTTTCATGCATCGTGAGAAACTCTGCCATTATCCCTTTATATATCGTTTCTCTATCTTTTTTATTATCTCCTTCTAGAACTCTGACTAGACAAATGTTTGACCTTCTCATACTATCTTCCATGTCTCAGATTTCTCTACGCTTTTATCTCCTTGTCCTGAATTACTAGTAACTTCTTCACAACGATCTTCCAGTTCACTAAATCCTTCTTTGGGTTTAATCTGCTCAACCCATCCATTGAGTTTCTAATTTTTTTTTTTTAAGATTTTATTTATTTATTGAGAGAGAGAGAGAGAGAGAGAATGAGCAGGGGGGAGGGGCAGAGGGAGAAGCAGGCTCCCGCCGAGCAGGGAGCTGGATGCGGGGCTAGATACCAGGACCCTGAAATCATGACCTGAGCCAAAGGCAGATGCTTAACAGACTGAGCCACCCAGGTGCCCCCACTGAGTTTCTAATTTCATCCCAATTTTTATTTCTAGAAGTTCTAAATGGTCTTTTCTAATCTGTCTGGTCATTTTTTTAAAAAGATTTTATTTATTTATTTGACAGAGAGAGAGACAGCGAGAGAGAGGAAACATAAGCAGGAGGAGTGGGAGAGGGAGAAGCAGGCTCCCCGCTGAGCAGGGAGCCTGACATGGGACTCAACCCCAGGACCCGGGATCATGACCTGAGCTGAAGGCAGATGCTTAATTGACTGACCCACCCAGGCGCCCCTATGCTGTTAAGGTTTTGATTCATTTATTCACCTTCCCTCAAAAAGACCTTCCTTCTCACACCTCCACTCCTAAAGGCATTCCCTTCCCTCATAAATGAGGGAATAAATTCCCTTCCCTCATAAACCTCTCCCCAGCGCAAACTACTAATCTTTCCCACCTCCCTCACAGAGAACTTCCCTCCATCACCTCCCCTCACAAAGGCCTTTCATCCCTACCTCCTCTCACAAAACACCTCCCTTCCTAACCTCCTTCACAAAGGATTTTACTGCTTCACCTCCCATGACAATGAACTTTCCTCCACCATCCATCCTCGGAAGACCTTTTCTTCCCTCACTTTCCCTCACAAAGGACTCCCCTTCCTTACCTCACTTCCCTAACAAAGGTCTTCACTCCCTTACCTCACTTCCAGAAGTACTAACTTCCTTCACTTCCTCTCACAAAGTCCTTCCCTCTCTCACAACCCTCACTAAAGCATTCCCTCTGTTGCTTCCTCAAAGACCTAACTTCCTTCACCTCCCCTCTAAAAGTGCTAAAATCTTCAAATCCTGTGTCAAAGGCCTTCTCTCCTTCAACTGCCCCCATAAAGTATTAACTTCCTTTACCTCTCTTCACAGGGCTTGTTCCTTTCCTCACTAATGCTTTCACTGCTGGACTTGCTCTCAGAATCGGTTTACCTCCATCACCTGCCTTCACAAAGGCCTTCCCTCCCTTCTCTACCCTTTCAATTCCTCCCTCTCTCAAAGTGCTACTCTTCCCCATCTCTCCTCAAAAAGATCTTTCGATCATCTTCTCTCACAAAGTTCTAATCTCCCTTGCTTTCAGTCACAAAGTCCTTCCTCTCTCAGCTTCCTGACTCATGTCCCCATACAGTCTTTCCCTTTCACATCTTCCTTGAAAAGGCCTGCTGTCCCTCACCTCCTCTCTCATAGGCTTCCCTCTGGAATGCACAAAAACTCCTTCTCTTCCTCTTTTCCCTACATAAAGGCCTTCCCTTCCTTCACTAAAGCCTTCTTTGCCTCACTTCCCATTATGAAGTCATTCCCTCTCTCACCTCTGCTAACAAAGTACAAACCTCTCACAAGTTCCCTCACAAAGACATTCCCTCCCTTACCCTGCTTCAAAAAGGCTTCCACTCTCTCACCTTCCTTCACAAAATACTAATTTCGCATCTCCTTCAAAAAAGGTTTTTCTTTCCTTACACCCATCACTAATGCATTTTCTGCCTCACCTTCCTTACAAGGTCTTTGCTCCCTTCCCTACGCTCACAAGGTATTAACCTCCCTCATCGCCCCTCACAAAAGCTTTCCCTCAGCTCCTTTCACAAGGTGCCAACCTCCTTCATGCTCCCTCACAGAAGCTTTTCTTTCTCTCAGTAAGGTCTTCCCTCACTCACTTCCCCTCACAAAGGCTTTCTTTCCCTCAACTCCCCTTAGAAAGGACTAGCATTCCTCACCTCTGCAAAGTACTAACCTTCCTCACCTCATCTCACAAAGCCCTTTCCACTCTTATCTCCATTCACTAAGGCCTTCCTTTCCTCGTCTTTCTTCAAAATGACATTCCCTTCCCTCATAAATGCCACTCAACTTGTCTCCCACTTGTTCTCACAAAGGCCTTCTCTTCCCTCAACTGTGCATCCCTGCCTCACTTACTCTCACAGTTGACTTCACTCCATCACATTCCCTCACAAAGGTTTTCCCTCACTCATCTCCTCTCTCAAAGGTCCCCTTCCTCAAGGCTTTTCACAAAGTACTAACCTCCCTCATCTCCACTCAAAAAGGCCTTCCCTCTTTCATGTCCCCTCAGAAAGTACTAATTTCTCTCACCTTCCCCTACAAAGTACTTCCCCTCCTTCATCTCACCTAAAAAATACCTTCTATTTCTCACCTTCCTTCAAAA
Organism: Neomonachus schauinslandi; assembly: GCF_002201575.2. Classification (NCBI taxonomy): domain Eukaryota; kingdom Metazoa; phylum Chordata; class Mammalia; order Carnivora; family Phocidae; genus Neomonachus; species Neomonachus schauinslandi. Next base: position 1,094,953 of record NC_058419.1, on the reverse strand, counting down.
CCACCTCCCCTCCCTCACTTCCCCTCACAAAACCATTTTGCCCTTTACCATTTAAAAATATTATGTGTAGGGGTGCCTGGGTGGCTCAGTCGTTAAGAGTCTGCCTTCAGGGCGCCTGGGTGGCTCAGTTGGTTAAGCGACTGCCTTCGGCTCAGGTCATGATCCTGGAGTCCCTGGATCGAGTCCCGCATCGGGCTCCCTGCTCGGCAGGGAGTCTGCTTCTCCCTCTGACCCTCCTCCCTCTCATGCTCTCTGTATCTCATTCTCTCTGTCTCAAATAAATAAATAAAATCTTTAAAAAAAAAAAAAAAGAGTCTGCCTTCAGCTCAGGTCATGGTCCCAGGGTCCTGGGATCGAGCCCCGCATCGGGCTCCCTGCTCGGCGGGAAGCCTGCTTCTCCCTCTCCCACTCCCCCTGCTTGTGTTCCCTCTCTCGCTGTGTCTCTCTCTGTCAAATAAATAAATAAATCTTTAAAAATAAATAAATAAGAAATAAAAATATTATGTGTAAATTGCCTGTTTCAGAAATAATTTTATCTAAATTAAAGTGAGCAATTGATTAAGTATACAGAGATTTGATGCATTGATGTTATAAACAAAGAACCTGTGTTTTATTTAGGTTATCTCTCTTCTTCTTAATAATCCTGTTTGATTTTCATTATCTTGAATTCTTTGTCACAGCTGAAAAGTGGATTCTTTCTACTTTTTCCTATACAGGGAAATATATTCATAAATTTAAAAGAAAAAAAAATATGATTTAAACCAATTTCCAGAAGGGAAGTGTACAGCTTAGGGTTTATTAGGAGCAAAGAGATAGTATCCCATAGAAAATAGGAGTATTAACAGGGATTAGGGGATGCTACATCCATGAAACAAAATAGGTTGGTATAGGAAAGAACAAGTCCAAATCTGAACTTAATAATATTACAGTTGAAATAAAAAAACAAATTTTCAAGTGGAATAAGTGGCAAAGTATTTATCTGACACATACTCAATTGAACCAAAGAATGAAACCATGTGATTTTCCAAACATGCAATACAAAAGGGAGAATGAATGGGAAGGATGTGAGGAAAATGGAAACATTTATGACAGATCCAGAATTGTCAGCATCTATCCTTTAGTGATCACCATAAAGGAAAGACAAGGGAAGACATTAACAAAAAAGTCAGAGAACTGAATAAAGACATGAATCTTGAGAGAAACAGCTGACCCAATTCCAACAGGATGAGTGAGGATTTTCATGGAGTGAGATGGAGACATTTCCATCATTTCTGTAGACTCTAAAATAATGTATAAAACATAGAAATTCAGATTCCTCCTCTATAGAACAGTGTTTCTATTAGTACCTTTGTCTCAAGCTATAGTGTAAATTAAATGTATTGATATGTGGAAATCCCTTAGGAAATTTACAGGCACAGAGTAAAAGCAATGGCATTTGTCAACTAAAAGAACCATCTGGCATGTTATTACCCCTTTCTATCAAATGGGAAATGATCTGTAAGGGCACTTAGCATTGGCTGCAAGTTTTTAGTAGGAGGTTACCAATTCTGCCATTGAAAGGATTTGGGGCATGAGGGAGACCCAAGTTGGGGCCCTCTGGGTTATTTACCCTGGGCTGCATTGAGCAAAATGTTTGTCCCATATATTCACTGCAGAGTCAGAGCCTCAACCATGCTTGTCCCTAAATCATCACACTGATTAACTGATATCTTTGTCATGTTTTCTAGAAGCAGGAACTTCTAGCAGGTGTCCTTGTTTGTCCTGCCTGCAAAAGGAGGAGTTTTTGCCTGAGTTGTATCTAAGCCACCTTAGCCTGTCCTTTGATGCTCAGTTCAGAATCACTCTCTCTGATTGATAATATCTTTGAGGCCTACTTCCTGGAAAGGTAGTTTTAAACCTTTCAATGACACAAGGCCAAAGTGAGCCATGATGTACAAGGCAATTTGGCTATGAGCATTCCCAAGTGTGTTCAAGGCAAAAGCATTTCAGAGAGTGGTAATTAATAACCAACATAACTATCATTCGCTGACTTCTGACTATATGCCAGTCACTGTATCTAACTTAATTCTCCTGAAAGTTTTGTGATGTTGACATTATCAGCTTTTCACAAATGTGGAAACACAGGCTCACATAAATTGAGTGACTTTCTTGAGACAACAGGTAGATAGGACGTTTCAGAGCTGGGTTTGAATCCAGACCAATGTTTCTTTCTGTTTATTTTGTAGCTCTGTTTTAAAATTTCTCCTTAATAATACAGTGCACATTTATTAGCAAAGCCCTATGCACGCTCATCTGTGATGACCCCTCAGGTTTCACTCATTTGTTTCCATTCTGCCCCTCCTCCACTGTGCTCGAGTTACACTGGCCTTCTTGCTGCTCAACATGCTGCTTTGTTCTTACCTCATGATATTGCTACTTGCTGTTTCTTCTTCCTAAAGTACTCTTCTTTGAAATCTCCATACGACCCACTCCATCTTGTTGTTCAGGTCTCAACTCAAATGTCAACTCCTCGGAGGTTTCCCCACAGCCCACAGCTATAGCAGCTGTCTCCCCAGCTCCTCTCCTCTCTCCCCACTTTCAACTACCCGCTGACCCAGGAAAACATCAACTCCTGATGGCAGGAACTTTGGACTTCTTGTTCTACACTGTAAGCCCAGGGCCTACAACTATATCTGACACTAATTAGGCACTGAAGACGTATTTCCTGAAATACTGGTATCTTTGGTAAAGTGCCAAATATATTCCATAATTAAGCTTCTGTGAAGTATGTGAGTTTGTTGTGGTCACCCCACAGGAGTAAGATAGACTCGCCCACACATCCCAAATTAGGTTTGGATGCTGCATCTGATGCTGCTGCTGTATGAGCACCAATAGGGAATGAATGGTTTGTTACTCACATAATGAGGCTTTCTGGGGAGACCTGGGATGGCTCCCAAGCAAGACCAAGACTGGTTTGAGAGAGCTGGGAAAGGAGACTGGCTTGGGATTTTATGGTAGTTAGGGGCTGGGCCTGGGGTAAGTGTTCCTGTACATGGGCTAGGGCTTGTGTGGCTCAAATTTCAGAGTTCCTTATCAGCTTGCTTAAATGTGGGGCAGAAGAAGGGGGAAGAGTGGAGCTTGAAAGCTGTCAGCAGTCAAACATCAAAAAGCAGCATCAGACTTTTTATCACACACTTCCACCCTCTCCCTCACATCACATGTCTCCCCATCTGGGTTCTGGCAATCTAAACTTTTATGTCATCCCCCTCTCTTTTTTTTTTTTTAAAGATTTTATTTATTTATTTGACAGAGAGAGACACAGCGAGAGAGGGAACAGAAGCAGGGGGAGTGGGAGAGGAAGAAGCAGGCTTCCCACTGAGCAGGGAGCCCGATGCGGGGCTCGATCCCAGGACCCCAGGATCATGACCCAAGCCGAAGGCAGACGCTCAACGACTGAGCCACCCAGGCACCCCATCCCCCTCTCTTTTTCCCATCCTGCCCTACTCCCCCCTTCCCCCACACATAAACACCAAGTTTTTTTTTCTTCCTTGCCTGTGGGTTAAAGTATCAAGGAAGGAAATCTGTCTTCAGTGCTCAGCCATGACCCAGTCTTTGTACCCAATGACTGTGTAACTGTCAATTTGCCAGTCTGACCCCCAGCCCTCCTGGACTTTACAACCTCTCTCCTCACAACCTGCCTCTTCCCTATCTTCCAACCTCCCTACCATCAGAGAACTCACAAAGACACATACATACATCATTTTCAAAATGTGTTCCTTTTATTAATTGTCACCATTGGTGTACCTTTTGGTGTAAGGTTTATTCCTTACGGGTTGGCTGTTTTTCAGAACTTCCACTGGGGATGCCGAGAAGAGTTGTTGGTCTTGGGCTCTACTATGCATGAGACATTACTCGCAGAGGCAGAGTTGTCCAGGTTCTTTTGTTCTTGGACTGCTTTATTTAGATTCTTCTTTTTATGTGCCCTCTGGTAACAGACTAATACTTTCTGCCTTTTTGTTGTCTTTGGATTTCTTGAACTCTGTTGAAGGGCTAATTTTACCCTCTTGATGATCTGCTTCAACTGGTAGGGAAAGAGTTTGGAAGCAGTGGATGGGGGGTGCATGGGAAGGGTGGATTTATAAAAGGGGTGTGGGCTGGGGAGGGGGTTTGTCCCAGACAAAGACAGGTAGGAGTCTTGGGGGTGTGGTAGATGAGGATGTAGAGAAGGACCATGGGTTGTGTGATCTGACCTTTTCAATGTCTTCAGTGTTGGGTTGATGGGGGTTCTTCTGATTCATCCTCTGTCTGTTACTTGTAGTTGGCTGGTTAATGCTTGCGACTGGTGGTTCTGAATCTGTGCTGGGCTCTTGTGGTTCCCCATTCACCTCTGCTAAGTCTAAGTCAACAGTGGCTTGACCAATAGTTTTCCTGATCTCCCTATATATACTTTCTCTAGGACAATGAAGAGGCATACTCTTCAGCTTTGTTTAGTCAGTAAGAAACTCCTCCTAGCCAGTGGTAGTCCTGGGGTGACTCAGACAGACATCACAATGCACCAGCCTAACCCATCTGGGGGCAGGGAGAGGGGAGTAAAATGTGAGGGAGGTCCAAATTATCTTGTTAGAATAAGGGGAAGTTACCTTAACTCCCCCTGAAGAGCCTTCCTAAAGTGACCTTTTGCCTTTCCCCATCTCCCTTGATTCATTTGTGGTGGATCGCATGGCAGAGAGAGGGTGTTTCCTCCCAGTTCTTCCCCATGACCACCCTACTGAGTGGTTTGTTCTGTTCTCCCCCACCTTCCATCACTACCTTGTTTTTGTCTTACCTAAACTTCCTCCTTACCTTGTTATGTCTTACCTAAAATTTCTCCAAGCAAATGAGGTTCTATATAAGTCTCAGCAGAGATGTTTATCATCCCACTTCCCAACAATGGCCTTAAGACCATTCACTACTTGGCAACCATCAGGCAACTTTCCCAGGGTGTGTGTGGATATACTTTGGGGAGGCCTATATACCCTGCTCATATTTGTAAGTTTCTTCTTCCAGGAAGCCTCAGATTAGTACCATTAGTGTTACAGGCCTCTCCCACGGCCATGGATGAATTAATCCCTTGGCTGTGCCATAGGGGAGCCCTACAAATGAGGATTAGGATCTTTTTGGTCAAAGAGGCAGCAGCAGCAGCATTTTGTAAGTGTCCTAGTGTATTAATCAGGGTTCTCCAGAGAAACAGAAACAATGAATGAGGAAACAGAAAAAAGAGAGACAGAAACAATGTTTCTGGAATTAGCTCACATGACTATGGAGGCTGAGAAGCCCCACCATATGCTATTTGCATCCTGGACGCCCAGGAAAGCCAGTGGTATGATTCAGTTCAAGTCTGAAGGCCTGAGAACCAGGAGAGCTGATGATGTAAATCCAGGTCCAAAGGCAGGAGAATGTGTGATGAGAGGTCTCAGCTCCAGCAGTGAGACAGAAAAAAGGCGTTTAAGTTTCTCTTCCTTCTGCCTTTTGTCCTATTCAGGCTCTCAACAGATTAGATAATGCCCACCCACACTGGGGAGGGCAAACTACTTTACTGAGTCCACCAATTCAGATGCTACTCTCATCTGGAAATACCCTCATAGACACACCCAGAAATAACGTTTAATCTGGACACCCCATTGCCAGTCAAGTTGATACAAAATTAACCATCACAAGATGGGTCACACATCACACATCACAAGGGTCATCACAAGTTGGTGTCAAATTGACACCCATACACATATCCTTAAACCATACTTAATCTCAAGTAAAGACAATAACAAGGTCATAATTCCCACTAACATGATACAACTATCCTGGATAAAGTAAAAAATGCACTAACGCCTTCCCCAGAAGAGAAATTAGAGTCCTTGAGTGATGATATTTGTTCTTCTTCTTGATACCCCATAACTTAAGTACTATGATTTAAAAGTAACCAAACTTGGGGCGCCTGGCTAGCTGAGTTGGTCAAGCATCTGTCTTTGGCTCAGGTCATGATCCTGGAGTCCCGGATTGAGCCCCGCTCAGCGGGGAGCCTGCTTCTCCCTCTCCCTCTGCCCCTCCCCCTGTTGATTCTCTCTCTCTCTCTCTCTCGCTCTCTCTCAAATAAATAAATAAATAATCTTTTAAAAAGTAACAAAACTTAAGTACTATGATATAAAATCAAGATATCTTATGTTACATGATAAGGAAATAAGAGAGGAAATAAAACACTCACACACACACATATTCCTAAGGAGGAAATACTCATGACAATTACAGTCCTTGTTTCTGTAACTGGTAACATGGTTGTAGCTGGTATTTATATGTACCTTCTTTCACTACCCATTTTGTATTTTCTTTGCCTTTAGCAGCCACCTCAGTTTTTTACCTGGTGGGGTGATCCCAACCTTCATTCCTGAAGGCTCTGGGCCATTAGTAGTTCTGCCTGGATTGGGTTGTTGTAGTTTTCCATTAACCTTAATCACAGGGCATAATGCTAAGAGACTTAATAATAAGAGACACCCTTATATCTCCTGCACTCCAGACAGTCTTTCTTACCTCCATTGTGGAGTAGCAGTCCAGTTTCCCCTTGGTAATCAGGATCAATCATCCCAGCCAGCACAGGAACCCCCTTGTTTGCCTGTTGATTCACAGGCATGAGGAGTCCAACGTGGCCAGGTGGCAGTCTTCACTTTCAGTTCAATGGAATCAGTAGTGTGCTTCCTGTTGGAAAGAAGACTTTCCTCCCTCTGGAACGAAGGCCTCTAGGACAGCAGAGCATAAGGTCACAGGAACAAGAAGCACAAATGTTGCTGGTGGGTCACTAGGGGTCATAGGGAGTCGGTGCCATTTCCACCCCTTGATTCCTGAACCCATGAATCCCGGCTATGGGAGAAAGAGCACCATTTACTGGATGTTGATTCAGAGCATATACGGCTTTCTGGAGAACCTTGCTCCAGCCCTGCAAGGTATCGCCACCTAGCCAGCACTGTAACTGAGTCTTCAGAACTCATTGCACACCATTCCATGGTTCTATCAAGGCAGCTTCTTCAGGATGGTGGGGAACAAACATGGCGAGACCAGTGAATTCTATGAGCGTGGGCCCACTGACACACTTCTTTTGCTGTGAAGTGAATTCCTTGATCAGAAGCAATGCTGTGTGGAACACCATGAGGGTGGATAAGGCACTCTGTAAGTCCACAGATGGTGGTTTGGAAGGAAGCATTGTGTGCAGGGAAGGCAAACCCATATCCTGAGTAAGTGTGTATTCCAGTAAGGACAAAATGTTGCCCTTTCCACAATAGAAGTGGTCCAATGTCATCAACCTGCCACTAGGTAGCTGGCTGATCACTCTGAAGATTGGTGCCATTTCAGGAGTTCAGTATTGGTCTCTGTTGCTGGCAGATTGGGCGCTCAATGGCTGTAGCCAGGTCAGCTTTGGTGGATGGAAGTCCATGTTTCTGAGTCCATGCATCACCTCCATCCCTGTTACCATGGCCACTTTTTCATGAGGCCACTGCACAAACACAGGACTGGCTCAGGGAAGAGGCTGACTGGAATCCACAGAATGGGTCATCCTACCCATTTGATTATGAAAATCCTCCTCTGCTGAGGTTGCTCTTTGGTGAGCATTCACATGGGACAAGATACCTGCATGCTTTTTGCCCATTTGGAAAGTTCTCTCCAAAGCTTCTTTGTCATCAATTCTCCAATCATGCTCTTTCCAAATCCCGCACCATCTAGCCAAACCATTGGCCAGAGCCCATTGGTTGGTATATAATTGCATGTCTGGCTATTTCTCCTTCCAAGAACAGTGAACAACTAGGTGCACTGCTGCGATCTCTGCCCACTGGGAGGCTCCCCCTTCACCACTGTCTCAGAGGACGTCCCAGAGTGGAGCTGTAGTGCTATCGCTGTCCACTTCGGGGTGGTGCCTGCATGTTGTGCAGAACCATCTGTAAGCCAGGCTCAAGTTTTCTCCTCCTCTGTCAATTGATCATAGGGAACTCCTCATGAGGCCATAGGTGCAGGCTGGGAGAGGGGAGCAGTGTAGCAGGGGTGGGGACCATGGCCATTTGGGCCACTTTTTCACCTAAAAATTTTTTTTAAGTTTATTTATTTTATTTAAGTGATCTCTACAGCCCTCATAGGGCTGGAACTCACAACCCCAAGGTCAAGAGTCTCATGCTCTTCCGACTGAGCCAGCCAGGTACTCCAGGCCACTTTTTCTCTTTTCATTTCCTCATGACTTCAAGGTCTGCTCAAGCCTGGTTACATATATAACACTTCCATTTGATGATGTCCATGCCCAACTTTATGGCTTGGTGGGTCAGCTAACACCCAATTTATGACGGGCAGCTCTAATCGCATGGTAACTCGGTGGCCTGGTGTCAGGTGTTCAGCCTCTATTAAGGCCCAGTAACAAGCCAAGAGTTGTTTCTCCAAAGGAGAACAGATGGTGCAGGGCCTTGCTCCAAAATCCCAAAGGCCTATGCTATGATTCACTTCTAGGGTCCTGCCAAAGGCTCCAAACAGCATCCTTACCTGCCACGGATACCTCAAGCACCACTGGACCTGCTGGATCGTGTGGCAGAGTAGACTGCACAGCAACCTGGACCTGTTGCAGAGCCTTCTCTTGTTCTGGGCCCCACTCAAAACTAGCAGCTTTTCAGGTCACTCAGTAAAAGGGCTGGAGTATGTTGGAGGAATGAGGAATATGTCGCCTCCAAAATCCAAAGAGGTCCAGTAGGTGTTGTGACTCTTTTTTTGGTATAAGAGGGGCCAGATGCAACAATGTATTGTTCACCTTAGAAGGGATATCTGGATGTGCCCCACACCACTGGACTTGTAGGAATTTCACTAAGAAGGGCCCCAAATTCTTGTTGGATTTATTTCCCAAACTCTGACCTACAGTGTATACATACACTTAACCAATAAGTGTAGAGCAGTTGCTACTTCTTGGTCACTAGGTCCAATCAGCATGTCATCAACTTAATGGGCCGTGTGAAATCTTGTGGAAGGGAAAGATACTCAAGATCCCTGCAAACTAAATTATGACACAGGGCTGGAGAGTTGATATACCCCTGAGGTAGAACAGTGAAGATATATTACTGGCCTTGTGAGGTGAAAACAAACTGATTCTGGTGGGTCTTACAACAGGGATGGAGAAAAAGACATTTGCCAGATTAATACCGGGGCACCTGGGTAGCTCAGTCAGTTAAGCGTCTGCCTTCAGCTTGGGTCATAGTCTCAGGGTCCTGGAGTCGAGCCCCGTGTCGGGCTCCCTGCTCAGTGGGGAGTCTGCTTATACCTCTCCCTCTGACCCCCCTCCCTCGCTTGTGCTCTCACTCTGTCTCTCTCAAATAAATAAAGTCTTTAAAAAAAAAATAGCTGCATACCAGGTACCAAGGGAGGTGTTTATTTGCTCAAGCAATGAAACTACATCTGGTACAGCAGCTGCAGTTGGAGTCAGCACCTGGTTGAGTTTATGATAATGTACTGTCATCGTCTAAGATTCATCTGTCTTCTGCATAGGCCAAATAGGAGAGTTGAATGGGGATGTGGCGGGAATCACCACCCCTGCATCTTTCAAGTCCTTGATGGTGGCACTAAATTCTGTAATCCCTCCATGAATGTGGTATTGCTTTTGGCTTACTATTTTTCTAGGTAGCAGCAGTTCTAGTGGCTTCCACTTGACCCTCACTCCACAGGTGACAGAAACCACGTGTGGCTGCAAAGATTGTCTATTTCAGTAATGCATTCTGGAGCTGGGGACATAACCACAGGATACATTTAGGAACCCACTGGGCCCACTGTGAATCAGAGGGCAGCTAGAACTCCATGGATCACCTGACCTCCATAAGCTCCTACTCTGACTAGTGGGCCAGAGTGACGTTTTGGGTCCTCCTAGAATTAGCATCAGTTCAGAGCCAGTGTCCAGTAGTCCCTGAAAAGATGGATTATTTCTCAATGTACTATTACCTTCGCAAAAGGCCATAAGTCCCTTTGGGGAAGGCTGGGAGAAAGAAAGATGAAGAGTTATAAATTTTCAGCAGTGTGCCAAGATCCTTCCTGAAGGGGACCTGGCCTCCCCTTCCTTCAAGTGGATCTGGGTCTGTAAACTGGCTTAAGTCTGGAAATTGATTGAGGGGCCATGACTTTCTGTTTTTCATGCTTCAGGTTAGACTTTAGACTTTCGTTCACTTGATCTAGTTGTTTCTGCTTCTATAGATCAATTAGGAATTTACTAGGCTTCCTATTTCACTTCTAGTCACTTCATGCTCAATTAGGCAATACCATAGTGTTTGCATGAGTCAGGCCATTCTGATTGCTGCTTTACCTCTGCTGTCCATTATAGAAACCTTAGTCACACCCGGCCTTTGGTGATTAAGTGCCATCCACTGGCCCCTGCCACACTGGGACCCAATTACTACCATTGCATTTAGGTTTCCCAATTCGGTGACTGCAGTTCCCACTATGAGGTCTGACCCATAGAGAAGAGCAACCACAGAACTCTTCGAGGATGCTGGTGCTCCCTTCACAAATTTATTCCTCACACTATTGGTGAAAGATATCTTCTGGACCCTCCCAGGGTGAGTGAGCAGATCTTAAATGACAAATCCACTCTAACATTCCAGCCCTGCTACGCCTTTTGATCCCTTCGTCTATATTAAACCAAGGCAGGTTCAGCATTTCTAATTTGTTCATGGTGAGGCACTTTTAAGTCCAAACAATCAAACCATTTGAGACCTTTCTAATTCCTGGAGATGCAGTATTAAAGTCAGGATCTCTGCTTAGCAAGCCCATGTCAATAAATTTGGCCCGATCCAACTTTATGTCCCTTCCACCATTATCCCACACCCTCGGTATCCATTCCCACACATGTTCCCTGAATTTCTGTCTGGATAAATTGGAAAACTCAACTCATTCTTTTGGAGTGGAACATACCTCCTCACAGGTCACACTTTGTACTTTGCCTGTAGGGGCCTGCTGGGATTTGAGTCTACTTATACGTCTAGAAGCAAAGAAGTGTGTGGGGGGGTAGGTTCTGAAGAGAATCTCCTCAGAGGAGGCCATTATGGTTTCCTTGGGCAATGTGTAGTGAATCCCCTCACATGGAGGTGGGGAGGCCACTTCCACTGGGAAAGACTCATCACAATTTAGGGGCTCAATGCCCCCAGCTTCAGTAGTGTATTCCCACATGTCCTCTCCATCTTAATTTATGGATCCTATTCTTTCCCAATTAAAGCCTCAGTTTAAGAGTAGACACCCTTCAAGTCTGGAGGTTCAACTTGCATTGTAATTCAGGTAGCTGCACATGAGGTTCTGCATTTGAATTTTTAGCAGTTTTGGCTCTGTGGCTATAGAATGTAAGGGTTTCTTTCAGAGCACACATAGAAGCTCCTAAGCCAGTTATGTGGTGTTTGAACTGGGAAGTCAAATCCCTGAGTTCATCCTTTCCTTTCACCACATTGTCCAGCCACGTTAGGAGCTACCAACCAATGTCACTGTATTTGTTAGTTTTCAAAAAAATGTTCAAAAGTATCATATACAGAGTCACCTAGCTCCTTGTTTCTTATAAGTGGTTGATTAGGAGTATCCAATGCAGATATTTTGCTTATCTCTATCAGCTCACGACATGGGCTATCAGTGTTCTCTTTACTACTAGAAACAGACACGAGCGTCTTTAAATCTAATCAGGTTTGAAAGCCAATTCCAGAAACCCGAGAATAGATTCAGAGAACTCATCTCTAAAATTCTGTTCCTCTAGGGGTGCCTGGGTGGCTCAGTCGTTAAGTGTCTGCCTTCGGCTCGGGTCATGGTCCCAGGGTCCTGGGATTGAGCCCTGCATCGGGCTCCCTGCTCGGCAGGAAGCCTGCTTCTCCCTCTCCCCCCGCTTGTGTTCCCTCTCTTGCTGTCTCTCTGTCAAAAAACAAATAAAATCTTAAAAAAATTAAAAACTAAAAATTAAATTAAATTCTGTTCCTCTAGAACCACTCCTGGTATCAAATATGTTTTAGTTAGTGTTCTCCAGAGAAGTAGGACCAAGAGAACTGACAGTCAATTCATTCATTCATAGATAGACAGATTATGGAAGCTGAGGGGTCCCATAGATAGGTAGATAGGTAGGTAGGTAGGTAGATAGATAGATGATAGATAGATAGATAGATAGATAGATAGATAGATAGATAGATAGATGATAGATTGATTGTGGAAGCTGAGGGGTCCCATGACCTGCTGACTGCAAGCTGGAGACCCAGGAAAGCTGGTGGTATAATTCAGCCTGAGTCCGAAGGTCTGAGAACTAAGGGAGGGGGAAGTGGTGTAAATCCCAGTCCAAGGGGGCAGGAGAGGATGAGATGAGACTTCACAGCTCAACAGTGAGGCAGAAGAAAGTGTGTGGGGGGGGAGGCAAATTCCTCCTTCCTCCACCTTTTGTTTTATTCAGGCTCTCAGTGATTGGATGATGCCCGCCCAACATTGGGGGTCTACTTTACTGAATCCACAGATTCAAATGCTAACCCCATATGGAAACACCCTCACAGACACACCCAGAAATAATGTGTATCCTGTGACCAGGCAAGCTGATACATAGAATTAGCTATCACACCTAGTGAGCCATCTGCTCTTGGGAGTGTGACCTCAGCATGCACATAGTGATTGCTCTTCCACACGAGTGACTGCCCAAGGCCACTGTATATTGCAGAGTATCAGTCTTTCTCTGTATAGAATGTGGGCCAAAAATATAAGTGACAAAGAAATGAGTATAATTGACTACATCAAAATTAAAAACTTTTGTTCTGCAAACAATACCAATCAAGAAAATGAGACGACAACCTACAAAATGGGTGAATACATTTTAAAACTCATGTTTGATAAGAGACTTGTAACAGTCCAGAACATATAAATAGCTCTTACAACTTAGAAATGTTGTTATTCTTAGAATCTAAAAAGTTTGAGACTGACAGAGACTTTTTAATATGATCCACTTTCCCCCAGCTTGCCACCCTCCCCTCGCAATTTACTGATGGGGCAACTTAGATACACAGAGGGGCCACAGGAACATTGACGGTCTCTTTCCCTCAGTGCACACCTCTCCAAGTCCTAACCATGGTGTCGAGTGTCCCCACAAGGCTAAATCGGCCATGCCTTGACCCCCTATTCCCCCTGCCACATTTGCCCCTTTTATCTGTGCCTCTTTGTCTAGACTCACTCCACCTTCCCCCAACCACGCGCTTCCACTCCAACCTCTCCATCCAGGATGGGAGGAGCCTGTTTGCACAGGCGCACTAGGGAAACCGAGTTGCATCGTGTACTAGGGGCGGGGCTTCGTGAGGGAGCGGGCTCTCCCGCGCCGACAGGGTCTCCCTGACGACCTGAGGGCGGCAGGGCCGACTTGGCGGGAACCAATCACATGCCAGGAGCCATAGCCGAGGTCTGTCTGCGCAGGCGCCCTGGGCATCCCCAGCAGCCTTGCGCGCGGAGGGGCGGAGCTTCTTGAGGGAGCCTGGGTGTCGCCGGCGTGGGCTCTAAGGAGGCGGGCCCACCAGCCATGCAGGCCCCAGATGACAGCGCGGGCGGTGCAGAGGGTGGTGCTGGAGCGCCCACTGGCCTTGGAAGCCCCGGAGAACCTGGAGGCTGGGGCGGCACCGCAGCCGAGGGCACAGTGGCTGGAGGAGCTCCCCAGGTCGAGGGGGCATCGTTTTCCCCGAGGCAGGGTGAAGAGGCTTCAGCCTTGGCTTTGGCCTCGGGCGAAGCCTCAGGAAACCAAGTGTCGGAGTTGTATCCTTTCCAAGGAGACCCCAGGATCGGGAGGGTTGGGGGGGATAGGCAGGAGGGGGAGGGGGGCAGGAGGATGGGTAGGAGGGGTTTCAGGGAGTGTGAGCGGGGGACTTGCAGGGGCACAGAAGGGGATGCGGGGAGGGCCGGTGGCTGGAGGACACAGGGGGGTTGTGATGCAGATTTCCTGAAGCAGCGGCCAGGGTGGTCTTGGGGGGCCCGGAGGGGCGCTCTGGGGGAAAGCAGGCCTCCGGCGGGCAGGGGAGCCTCAGCCATAAAGTCCGCGTAGATGGTGCCTTAACCGAATCTCCACCAGCACCCTTACGGTGCCTTTCCTGTGCCACATGGATGCGGAGGTGGCCCGCCAGTACCTGACCCTGGGTGCCGAACTCTTCCACGGGGCCGTTCAGACGGAGCTCACAGTGACTGGCCGTGACCTGCTGATGTAAGTTCTAGAAGGGGCTTTTGGGAGCAGGCGGGAACCTGGGCCAATCTCTGCCTGAGGGACACTCTTGGAGATACGCAGACACCCGAGGCCTGGTCTAAGGAGGCACATGGGGCACACGGTCTGTCGCAGCCTCAGGGGTTGCTCTGAGGGAGACCTGAAGGAGTAACCTTGGGGCGGGGATTGGACTGAGGAGGGCTGGGACTTAATCAAATCTAAAGTTACTTCCTTTCCCCCTCACTTTTAGCAAAGTAACTGCCGAAGACTCTGCCCTCCTGCAAATTTCCACTGCCTCCTTGCTCAACCAGCTTTCCATGGTAGTGCAGACCATGCAGCACTTTGTGCCCCCCTTTTTTGCTAAGCCTCGGCCTGAAACAAGGGGCTGAGTCCACAAGAGAGTCCCATTTTAGGCAGTGTGGCCTTCCCTAGGGGCATGATTTTGGCAGTAGTTCCTCCTTTGTTTGGGGGGCATAATTGTTTGCCTTTACTCACCTGTTTTCATTGTTGCTTAAATACTGGTTACCACTGATAATAAAACTGAGCCAGTGTTACGTGTCTGAGTTTCTTTTCAGCATCCAGATTTTCTCCCCGTTGTCCTCAGGTTGCTGGGGAGGTTCTGGGATTCAGATATTCAACTTCTACAAGGCAGTTTAAGACAATTGAAAAAATGGAAAAAAAAAATGAAAATTGCTTGGGTCCTATCGTTCAGCATTGACTAATGTCAGCATTTTGGAATACTTTTGTGGTTTTAGGTTTGTAGGAATAATACAATAAAGGTAGAACAATCATATGAATGAGTAAGGTTTTTCAAGTTTAGCATTAGTGTTTTTCCTGAAATAATTTTCATCTGAAGTTTGGGCTTTACCTCTGTCTAAAACTTCAAAAACATCCTATCAAGTGGATACATACATGATGCGTTTTAATGCATTGGTTCAACACTTATATTTTTCTCAATTTTTTTCCTATTATACATAAAGTTTCAGTGGGATTCTTGTATGTAAGTCTCTGTATGAATGGTTGTTTTCTTAAGATAGATTCCAAGAGGTAGATCTACAATACAAAATTGCTCTCCAGAAAATGTGCCCGCCCCCACCAGGATGCTGCTTTCCCCACATCCCTGTCACAGCTGGATCTGTTTCCTGCCACAAAAAAACAAAAACAAAAATCCGCAGTTTGCATGAGCAAAGAATTTGGAACCACTAGAATAAGAATTTTGTGCTTTACTGGCCTTGTTTCAGATCCCAGAAGAAAAGTGCTGGGACACTTCGTTGGTTGGGGCGCGTGAGGGGCGGATGGAGGCAGTGTAGTGTAGTCTTGGGAAAATATTTTTTTTACATAAACTGCTCATTTATTAGCATCGATACTGCAACGTAACAGGTTCCTGCATGGAGGTGGCAGAACAGGCAGGGCTCAGATGGGTGAGTGGCGGGCTCCTCTTTCTTCCATTTGTTCTTGTTGTAGTCGCACTTGGCTGAGAAGCCCTGGATCGGGCTGACCTTCATATCAAGCATCCTCTTGGTCTGCTTGGCCACCCACTCCTCGTCAGAGGTGTGCGCCATGGGTGGTACACATAGTGTTTCTCCCAGATCAGAATGAGAGTGGTGAAGCTGATGAAGAACATGGTGGCGCCCACAACCATCTTCCACTTGTTCATGCTCCTGTTTGTTTCAGCAGAGCTCTCGTTGAACTGAATGTCGTGTAGTTCAACTTTTTCATCAATGGAGAGGCTGCTCCAGGGAGGCTTCTTCCCTTTGAAGGACTTCTGGCTGGCAGAAGTTCTTGCCGTGGGCCACATTGGGCAGTGGATAGTCACCCCGGTCAACAGAACTCAGGAGAGCATAGTCTTCACTCTTCATGACACTTCCACATGCTCTTACAGACACTGAGTTGGAAGTTGCTTGCTTGCCAATTAGGCTAAACACTGGAGCCAACATTCGGCCGCTGCTGCCTGCTGCGACCTCCATGACCACTCGGGGAAAATATAATTAAAACCAAAATCTTCTGTGTGCACGTACTGTGCTATGCTCTTGACCCACATTACCGTATGTAATTCTCACAACAACCTGGTGATCTCGGTACTATCATTATTATACCTTTTGTAGGGGAAGAATTGAGGCTCAGAGAGGCTGGGTGTATTCGATTCAAGCACCCACTCTCTTAGCCAAGCTATCACGCCAACCTCAGCACTGGGAGGCTGGGATTGTGCTTTTCCTTCTGCTGGCTCCAGGGACCACCCTTGTGACTAATGAAAAATGCAGAAATGGATAAATACAGGAAAAGTAGAGGAGAACTGAGGAGAAGACAAGGTTGATAAGAACCGCAATCCTGGCTTTCCAGTGGCTTCCCTATACTCCCAGGCCCTTTTGTATCTTGAAACCTTCCTTTGACCCTCTTTGAAATAGAGGGTACAGTGATGGTACCTATTTTCCCGCCCCCTTTGCCCCCTCTCCTCAACTATGAAGAGGGCTCTTTTCAGGTACTTTCAGTAGCTGAGAAAAAATAGAACCAAATCTTCTGCCAATCCAGAAAATGTCTCCACAAAGGTAGAAGAAAAACAGTTCTATCACTGAATAAGCATTGTACTAGAATGCGATGCACATCACAGGCAATCTGCTAAGAGATTCCAGAGAGAGAAATTTCACCCTTTTGTGTAGCTCAGCAGATACAACTCATTACATGTTCTCAAGATTGACCATAACTAGACCTCAAGTAAGAGGACTTGATGCCACCAGGTCCCACACATAGTTCATCCTGAATTTACCTGGTAACTGGGGTGACCATATGTATTAGTTAGTTGGTGTTTTGGACTGCATGTTTGTGTTCCCTCCCCCACATTAATATATTGAAGCCCTAAACCCCAGTGTGGCTGTATTTGGAGATGGGACATTAAAGGAAGGAAGGAAGGAAGGTTAAATGAGGTCATAAGAATGGGGCTCTGGTCTGATAAGATTAGTGTCCTAATAAGAGAGACACCAGCGAGCGCTCCTCCCCACCCTCCCCTCCCCTCCCCCCCACCCTCTCCAACTGCACAAGGTAAGGCCACGTGAGGATGCCGGAGAAGGTGGCCCTCTACAAGCAAGGGAGAGAATTCTCACCAAAAGCCCAATTTGCTGGCACCTCGATCGTGGACTTCTAGCCTCCGGAACTGTGAGAAAATGGACTTCTGTTGTTTAAGCCACCCAGTGTGAGGTATTTTGCTATAGCAGATTGAGCAGACTAATGCAATTGGCTTTATCCAAGGGAAAAATAAGCTTTTCATGTTTTTATGACAGGAGCTAGTTTTGCAACTTGGAGCCAGGTGCCCACTGAAGTTAGGCTTCTACCCTCCCACCGAAACTGGACATAGGGACACAGTCTTGCTTGATGTTTACATTCCAAAGAGATGTTTCCTAGGTCCTTGAAAAAGACATTCCTGGATCATAAACCTGGCAAGGGGCTTTTCTAGTCTTTAAAAATATTTACATACTTTCAAAGAGACAGAGAAAGAATTTCTAAGTTTTCTAAAGTAAATGCTTTAAGAAAGGGGCCATCTCTTCCCATATCTTCAACAGGGAGAATTAAGCCTCTTATTTTATTTTTTTAAAATACTCTCTATGCCCAGTGTGGGGCTCCAACTCACAACCAAGATCAAGAGTCCTATGTTCTACTGACTGAGCCAGCCAGGTGCCCCTAAGCCTCTTTTTTTTTTTTTTTTTAAGATTTTTTTTATTTATTTGGGAGAAAGCACGAGGGTGAGCGGAGGGGGGGGTGAGCATGGGGGGGGGGGGCGGTGATGATGAGGGGGGTGGGTGAGCACGAGGGGGAGGGGGGACAGGGAGCAAGAGGGATTAGCAGATACCCTGCTGAGCAGGGAGCCCTATGCAGCTGGATGCAGGGCTCAATCCCAGGACCCTGAGATCATGACCTGAGCTGAAGGCAGATTAACCGACTGAGCCAACCAGGTGCTCCGCCCCTAAGCCTCTTATTTTTAATTTGTACTTGTTCTTAAAGTAGCTCTCTCTAAAATATGCTGTATCTTGAAAACTTGCTAAGCTCCCTAATTAGTCTAGTAGCTCTTTTGTAGACTCCATTAGATTTTCTTTACTGGTGATCATGTCTGCAAATAAAGACAGTTTTTCTTCTTTCTTTCCAGTCTGAATGCCATTTATTGCTTGATTTCTCTCCTCATTATGGGTTGGATTTTCCTGCTTCTCTGCATGCCTGGTAATTTTGGATTGGATACCAGACATTATGATTTTTCCTTAGGTTCTGGATACCTTTGTATTCCTAAACACATTCATGAGCTTTGTTCAGGGATGCTGTTAAGTGAATGGAAACAGTTGGGGCCCCTGGGTGGCTCAGTTGGTTAAGCATCTGCCTTTGTCTCAGGTCATGATCCCAGGGTCCTGGGATCGAGCCCCCGCATAGGGCTCCCTGATCAGGGGGGAGTCTGCTTCTCCCTCTCCGTCTGCCCCTCCCCTCCGTTCTTGTGCTCTCTCTCTCAAAATAAATAAAATCTTTTAAAAAAGTGAATGGGGGGCGCCTGGGTGGCTCAGTTGGTTGGGCGTCTGCCTTCGGCTCAGGTCATGATCCCAGGGGCCTGGGATCGAGCCCCGCATCGGGCTTCCCACTCAGCGGGAAACCTGCTTCTCCCTCTACCTCTGCCTGCCACTCTGCCTACTTGAGCTCTCTCTCTGTCTGTCAAATAAATAAATAAAAATCTTGAAAAAAAAAAGTGAATGGAAACAGTTTGATCCTGGAGTCTTGCTTTGAAGATTTGCTACATGGGACCAGAACAGCTCATTGTAGGATTCATTTTTCCCCCCCACACTACTGAGGCAAGACCTTTCTGAGTGTCCTGCCCAATGCCTCCTGACTTATTTTTTTTTAAAGATTTTATTTATTTATTTATTTATTTGACAGAGAGAGAGAGACAGCGAGAGAGGGAACACAAGCAGGGGGAGTGGGAGAGGGAGAAGCAGGCTTCCCGCGGAGCAGGGAGCCCGATGTGGGGCTCGATCCCGGGACCTTGGGATCATGACCTGAGCCGAAGGCAGACGCTGAACGACTGAGCCACCCAGGCGCCCCTGCCTCCTGACTTATGAGGTTTGCCCTCCCGGTTGGTGGAGTTAGACACTCTTTGCTGCCTGGCTTGAGTGTTGGGCATAGTTACCTTTCATTCTTGAACATGGTCCTTTCCCTGGCCTTGGGTAGTTTCTTCACCTACTTGTGCTGGTCAGTGGTCTGTGGCTTACTCCAGTCGGACCCTCTGGGGATGTGCGGGCTTCTCTCCAATGAGCCCTCCTCCCCCCATTTAGTCAGAGCTGCATTTTGGCACTTACAATCAAAATGCTCCAACTCACAGATAAGAATAGTCAGTAGGTTTCAAGCCACAAACTCGGGAAATGCAGGGGGGATTTGGGTGATTTGCAATTACTTATTGGGTGAAGTTGGGGAAGGCCAAGAGACTCCCATTCACATCATGGGAGAGGGAAGCAGAGAACCCAGCTATCCCCTGCAGGCAACTGGGACCAGGTGTCTTCTGAAGGCAAACTCTAGGGTTTGGGTATATGCTGCTGTGAAACCATTTTTAAAGGTGACCACGGGGTAGACAGTCACTTCTGATGGTCTCGGGTAACCTAGAGCCTGGGAACCACTACTCCAGTCTTGACATCATTGCCTCCAGACCCAGAAGGAACCTTCTGGCCTCTCTCCGACCTTGCTGGTGGGGTCCCTTAGTGCATGGAGCCAAAATGTGGAGATGTCAAGAAAACCCAACTCAGAAAAGGATTCTGATTGCAATGGCAGCTGGATCTCTAGCCTCACTGGGTCTCTGTCCTTAATGCAAAAGCACCAAAGAGTGGTGTCCTCACAGTTGTCACCAGAATATCTGAGATTGTTTGGAAGACTTGGAGAACCATAGATCCCTCTGAAATGTCACCTGGCTGACACTTCTGTGAGCTTTCCTCCTGGCATTCCAAAAGGTTTCTTCTGTAAGAGTGTCTCTGTCTCTCGTTCTCACCCTGTTCCCCACCTTCCCTACTGTATTCTTCAAATAATTTTCTCAGAGAGGCCATCCTGGAATCACCGAACCTATATTAGCCATTTGAACATATGCGCAAGAAAAAACCCAGATGAAGATTTAGAATTTAGTGAAGATGACATTTCAACCCAGGGGGCAAATAAGAATTATTCAATAAATGGTTTGGGGACACTCGACTAAGACTTTGGAGAGAAAACAAAGTTGGAATCCAATGTCCATTCTCACCAAAATTAATTACAATTAGATAAAAATTTTAAAGTACTAGAAGATGTTCTAAGTGAACATTTTTGTAATTTTATACACTGGAGGGCTTTTCATAGGAAACAAGACCTGGAAATTATAATGAAGACAATCAATCACGTAAACACATGAAAAATTTTAAACCACTATATATAAAAGGACCATGAACAAAGATAAAATGAAAAATTAGGAAGAAGAGTATTTTCCAGCTATGACAAAAATTTGATACTCTAAACATGTAAAAAACGGGGAAGTATTTATTAAAAACACTTTACCAATGCATATTTAAGTTTTCTTCTTAGGTTTCTGTAGCTTGCCTTAGGCTGTTTCACTCAATACTATTATTGTTATGGCTAAACATTGCAATAGCAGATATTATTTCTCGCATGTTAAATTTGAGTTATCTATTTCACATCCAAACAGAGATGTCTATTTGGCAGGTGGATATAGGAGTCTGGAGTGTGGGGAAATGTCTGGGGTGGAGATACCAAACTGTGAGCCAGGACACGGCCCTGAAAGCCCTGAGCCTGCACGAGCTCACCAAGGGCGGCCGAGAGCGGCGGCCCACGCACCGAGCCCTGGGGCCCTGGGACACCCGGAGGTGGCAGAGGAGAGAGGGAGCCGGCAGCGGAGACTGAAGAGGGGCGGCCAGGGGTCTGGGAGGGACCCCGAGAGTGCAGGTGCACGGTGACCTCCCGGTACGGGAATGAGCCGTGCCCACGCGCGCACGCACGCACACACCCGGGCAGGGGTGGTCAGGGAGGAGGGAGTGATGCGCCCCCGCCGGGGGCTGCTGACGGTCACGGGGGCGGGGGGGGAGGTCCCAGCAGGCTCACTGCGCTTGGCAACGGGCTCCTGGAGACCTGCACAAGAGAGGTTCGGGGTGGGTGCCGGTGGCGGGGGTTCGGAGGGGATGGGGAACTCGGGGACAGCCAGTCCGGGCCGCTCTCGGGAGGGGCTCCGCTCTGGCCCCGGAGAGGAGGGAGCGAAGTTCTGCAGCGGGAGGGGCTTCAGGGTGGAGGAGAAGCTGCCCCCCCCGCCCCCCGTGTTCCCAGGGGAGGGATTGCGGCTCCCACTCCGTGCCCCGGGGTGGGGGGGCGGCCAGAGAGGAAGGGGTGCGCCGAGGCGCGAGGGAGGGCAGAGCTCAAGCTGGGGAGGAGGGCTTTGCCCCGAAGGCACCGGCCCCTCCTCGCCAGCCCAGCTCGGGGGGGACCCTCCTCCCCCAGGTTCTCAGCGCTCTGGAGCGAGATGCCTCTTGTCGGAAGCATAAGTTGCGACAGAAACTGGAACAGATCATCAGCCTCGTGTCCAGCAACCCCTAAGGGTGGCGGAACCGGTGAGGAGGAGGGGGCGTCTCAGTCCTGAGCTGTCCTCTGGGCTGAGCCCCGGATCCGGGGGGCAGGGGGGCGGGGGCCGGGGGGGGGTCACCGGGCCGATATGCCCCCCGGCACACCTGGGCCCCATTCATTAGTGCCTTCCTCTGGGCCCTGCGTGGGGGCAGGGGTGACAGGACCAAGCCCCTGACCCCAGCAGCAGCAAT
Organism: Neomonachus schauinslandi; assembly: GCF_002201575.2. Classification (NCBI taxonomy): domain Eukaryota; kingdom Metazoa; phylum Chordata; class Mammalia; order Carnivora; family Phocidae; genus Neomonachus; species Neomonachus schauinslandi. The sequence goes on along the minus strand of NC_058419.1, from coordinate 1,072,945 downwards.
ACCCCTGCCCTCCTGCCCTCCCTCCTGCCCCCCTGCCCCCCCGCCCCCCTGCCCTCCTACCCCCTGCCCCCCTGCCCTCCTTGCTATTTATATCCCCAAGCACCTATTTATTTAATTTATCTCCACCTCGCCATCTCCATCCGTAACTGTGTGTCCCTTCTCCGGGATGCTGTCGACCTCGCGCACCTTCTCTCCTTGAGTGGTCCTGGCTCCTCTGTGACACCCGCAGCCTTGGCCTAGCCTCTGGCACCTCCCCCTCGCCCCGCTCCCCCCTCCCCCCCCATGGCTGGCCCCGCCCCTCCCGAGCAGGGGTGTTGGCACCCAGCACCTGGGGGTGCGGGTGAGTGGAGGGAGGGCGACGCCCCCGAAGCCGTCCTCGGACTGTGGCTGTGCCCAGGGGTCTCCCCGCAGCTGGGCCACGGCATCCCCTCCGACCGTCTCCGGAGTCGGACTGTACCTTCTCCCAGGGCCCTGGCCTGAGCATCTGGACGCCTATAGCCAGGCTTGGGCCGGGGCCTGAGCTGGGCCTGGGGACTCTGGAACTCTCCTTCTCCCGGCCCTACTGCCAAACTTCCTCAGTGTTGTCTGCACTTGGCCCCGGACCCCTCGCCCCTCAGCTGCCCTGCCCTGCGCCTGCCCCGAGGGGCCTGGCCGAGGCGGCCGTGCCTTACTCCTTGGTTCTTCTTCTTCCTCCTCTGAGGGATCTGGCCCCGTCTCGGGGTCCCGAAAACCCAGTTCTCTCCCCTTTTTGGGCATGAGCTTTTTGTTGTTGTTGCTGTTGTTGATGTCATCTTTTTTCCTCATTAAATGTTGGGAAAGCGGAGTCGGGGTGTGGCTCTGTCCTTGGGGCAGGTGGGTGGTCGGCGAGCAGGGAAGCAGGTGTGGGCCTGGCGTGTTTCAGAGAGGGGAGGAGGCCAGTGTGGCTGGATCGGAGGGAGCAAGGTGGAGAGGAGAGGGGAGGAGGCCAGAGAAGATGGCGGGGGGGGGGGGGGGGGGGGGGGGGGGGGGTGGGGGTGCCCGAGTCACATCCGACTTTGTGGCCACTGTAAAGGGCTCTGTCTTTGTCTCTGAGTGAGAGGGGAGCCCAGGGAGGGTTTGGGATAGAGGAGTTTTGTGACCTGACTTGGGTGTTAGCGCCGCCCAGCAGCTTCAGCAGTCCATCTGTGGGGCCAAGGCGGTGGACTGTGGTGGTGGTTACAAAACTATGCATTTGTCGGGGCGCCTGGGCGGCTCAGTTGGTTAAGCGACTGCCTTCGGCTCAGGTCATGATCCCGGAGTCCCGGGATCGTGTCCCGCATCGGGCTCCCGGCTCAGCGGGGAGCCTGCTTCTCCCTCTGACCCTATCCCCTCTCATGCTGTTTCTCTCTCTCTCTCTCTCTCTCTCTCTCTCGCTCTCAAATAAAAAAAAAACAAAAAACTATGCATTTGTCAAAACTCCTAGACCTGTACATCTAAAAAGGGGGAGGTTTACAGGATGGAAATTAGACCTCACTAAACCCGACTTCAAACACAAGTAAACAAAAAGGAGAGGTAAAAAGGAAAGAGAAAGCTGCTAGTTCCAGGATAAGGCTTCAAGCCCAGACAAAGGGAAGTGCGGGGATGGCCGCTGTGCAGGCAGGGGGAAGAGAGCGGAGGCCAAGGAAGATGGTTTTAGAACATTACCATTGGGAGGTTACAGAAACTAAGCCAATGAAAGACTAAACACTGCAATTTTTAACCTTGGGGGAAAAAGAAACCCCAAGTGAGCAGACTAGAACCATTTTGGGAGAATGAAGAGGGGAAGCAAAGTGGATAGTGGTGTAAAAGAGCTAAAGTCTCAATCTATCAATCAAAAGAGTCTTTTTTTTTTTTTTTAAAGATTTTATTTATTTGAGACAGAGAGAATGAGAGACAGAGAGCATGAGAGGGAGGAGGGTCAGAGGGAGAAGCAGACTCCCTGCCGAGCAGGGAGCCCGATGCGGGACTCGATCCCGGGATTCCAGGATCATGACCTGAGCCGAAGGCAGTCGCTTAACCAACTGAGCCACCCAGGCGCCCCTCAATCAAAAGAGTCTTGAAAATGATTTTTGAGGGGCGCCTGGGTGGCTCAGTCAGTTGAGCATCCGATGCTTGGTTTCGGCTCAGGTTTGATCTCCGGATCCAGAGATCAAGCACCACGTTGGACCCCGCGATCAGTGCAGAGTCTGCTTGAGATTCTCCGTCTCCCTCTGCTGCCCCGTACTTGTGCGTGCATTCTCTTTCTCTAAAATAAAATCTTTAAAAAAACGTGATTTTTAAAAAGGAAGAAATAGACCCTTGCTGTAGCCACTACAGCTGCTGCCTGTCAGGCGAGTCTTCGTTGTCATCGTCAACCCGACCGCCACCACCATCCCCAGTGACAGTGTCTCTCTCCCCACAGCGCGCACCATGAGCAGTCTCCATGTGCTGCAATGGCAGACTTTCTGTTCATGCACATGGAGTAACAGGGAACGGATTTACCCTACCACTTACTTGAAAGAACCCCCCAAACCAGACAGAATAGATGAAACACACACTGGAAAGAAAGCAGGTATCGGGGGCACCTGGGTGGCTCAGTCGTTCAGCGTCTGCCTTCGGCTCAGGTCGTGATCCCGGGGTCCTGGGATCGAGCCCTGCATCGGGTTCCCCGCTCCTCGAGAAGCCTGCTTCTCCCCCTTCCACTCCCCCTGCTTGTGTTCCCTCTCTCGCTGTCTCTCTCTCTGTCAAATAAATAAAATCTTTAAAAAATCTGTCAGAGAGCCAGTGGTGACAAGAGGGCTCATATTCTGGAAAGTAATTTTGCACCTTTTTTAAAGATTTTATTTATTTGTCAGAGAGAGAGAGCGTGCGAGAGCACACAGCAGGGGGAGCGGTGGGCAAAGGGAGAAGCAGGCTCCCCGCTGAGCAAGGAGCCCGATGCAGACTCGATCCCAAGACTCTGGGATCATGACCTGAACCGAAGACTCAACCAACTGAGCCGCCCAGGTGTCCCTAATTTTGCACTCTCGAGTGAGAGTTTTAAAGAACGGTAGGGCTCCTGAGTGGCTCAGTCGATTAAGCATCTGACTATTTATTTCGGCCTGGGGCATGAACTCAAGGTTGTGGGGTGGAGCCCTGAGTTGGGCTCCATGTTCAGCAGGGAGTCTGCTTGAGATTTTGTCTCTCCCTCTGACCCTTCCCCCCCAACTCTCTCTCTAATAAAAATATTTATTTTTTTAAAAATAATAATCTTTAGAAAAATAGTAAATATTTGGGCGCTCTCCTTTGGCCTATCTCCCTCACTTGTGCTCTCTTAAATAAATAACATCTTAAAAAAAAAAAGTAAATAGGGAGGCCAGGGTGGCTCAGTTAGTTAAGCGTCTGCCTTTGGCTCAGGTCATGATCCCAGGGCCCTGGGATCGAGTCCTGCATCGGGCTCCTTGCTCAGTGGGGAGCTTCTCCCTCTACCTGCCTCTCCTCCTGCTTGTGCTCTTTGACAAATAAAATCTATAGAAAAAATAAAAAAATAGTAAATATTTAACCAAGTAAATTCTACCTCTTTTAACTTATTGTAAGGAAACATCATTCATGCAAAGATTTATACGCAAGAGTTCCGCTGAATCACTACCTCTAATCTGGCAAAGTTGAAGAGAATTTAAATGTTCAGTAATTACATCATAATGCATCTTTCATGCATGCATTCGAGAATTTTTTAAAGAGGAAAAGTTCACATTCGATGGGGGAAAATATCAGGAGACATGCGAAACATGCAAAATATTACCTCTTATTTTATTATCCATTTAGCATATAAACACAAGGATAAAACTGAGGACACATTCCAACGTGTGGAGAGCCGCTGATAGTGAAGGACAGAACCTGCGTTCTTCCATTTCCTAACCTGTCTTCAGTCACCTTTCCCTCCTCAAGTACCCGCATCCCAGAACCTCCCCTGCCACCGGAGGACAAAGGGAAGACTATCCGGAGGTGGTGCCACAGTGGAAAAGAAACTTAGACACGGAATAGCAAAGCTCAGTTTTATTTTCTGCAGTAACAAACATTTAAGCAGC
>NC_058419.1:1041909-1048902 GCF_002201575.2 Neomonachus schauinslandi | reverse complement strand
AAGAAAGTGGTCCAATTTCATTCATTTGCATGCAGCTGTCCAGTTTTCCAAGCACCATTTGTTGAAGGGAACGTCTTTTCCTCATTGGATATTCCTACCTCCTTTGTCATAGATTAATTGACCATAATTTCATGGGTTTATTTCTGAACACTCTATTCTGTTCTATTGATCTACATGTCTATTTTTATATCAGTACCATACTGTTTTGATCACTACATCTTTGTAGTATATCTTAAAATCTGGGACTGTGGTATCTCCAGGTTTGTTCTTCTTTTTCAAGATTGCTTTGGCTCCTCGGAGTCTTTTATAGTTCCATAAAGTTTTAGGATTATTTGTTCAGTTATGTGAGAAATGCAATGCTATTTTGATAGGGATTGCATTAAATCTGTAGGTTGTTTGGGGTAGTATGGACATTTTAACAATACTGGTTCTCCCAATCCATGAGCATGGATGGACTAGCTTTCCATTTGTTTGTGTCATCTTCAATTCCTTTCATCAGTGTTTTATAGTTTTCAGAGTACGAGTCTTTCACCTCCTTGGTTAAGTTTATTCCTAGGTATTCTATTCTTTCTGGTGCAATTGGAAATGGGATTGTTTTCTTAATTTCTCTTTCTGCTACTTCATTACTAGTGTATAGAAATGCAAGGGATTTCTGTATATTAATTTTATATACTATGACTTTACTGAATTCCTTTATCAGTTTTAGTTTTTTGGTGGAGGCTTTATGATGTTGAGGTATGTTCCCTCTAAACCCTTGTTGAGCGTTTTTATTGTGACTGAATGTTGTAGTTTGTCAAATGCTTTTCCTGCATCTATGAGAGTGATCATATGGTTTTTATCCTTTCTCTTGCTAATGTGACGTACCACATTGATTGATTTATGAATAGTGAATCATCCTTGCACCCTGGGAATAAATCCACCAAAAGCAAAATTAAACTACTGGGACTACACCAAGATAAAAAGCTTTTGCATAGCGAAGGAAACCATCAACAAAACAAAAAGACAACCTACAAATGGAGAGAAGGTATTTGCCACTGATGTGTCCAATAAGGAGTTAATATTCAAAATATAAAAAGAAGCTATACAACTCAACACCAAAATAATAAATAATCCAGTTTTTACGAATGGGCAGATGACATGAATAGACATATTTGCAAAGAAGATATACAGATGGCCAATAGACAAATGAAAAGATGTTCAACATCACTGGGCATCAGGGAAATGCCAATCAAAACGATGAGATACCGCCTCACACCTGTCAGAATGTCTAAAAGCAAAAACACAAGAAATAACAAGTGTTGGCGAGGATGTAGACAAAAAGGCAACTTTATGCGCCCTGGGTGGGATTGCTAGCTGGTGCAGCTACTGCGGAAAACAGTGAGAAGGTTAATCAAGGGAGGTAGTCACGTGCCAGCGGCCTCACGAGAAGGCTCTGCCGGGGGCGGCGGGAGATGGTGCCTGCCCGCCAGGGAGCCCAAGTGACGTCAAGCACCGAGAGGCGGAGCTTCCTGAACTAGGCTCCACCTCCTCAAGGTCGGCTAGATCCGGAAATCTCCGCCACCACAGCGAGCCCGCGTTGGCGGGAACCAGCCCTGTGCGGGGCAGTCTGCGCAGGCGCCGTGGGCACTCCCAGCTGCCTTGCGCGCGGAGGGGCGGAGCTTCGTGAAGGCTCTGAGCGTCTGAGCCGCTAGCGGAGAGTGCGGGCGGCTTCGCGGTGGGCTCTGGGGAGCCGGGCGCGGCGGCCATGCAGGCCCCAGACGACCGCGACGGCAGCGGCGGCGAGGACGGCGAGGACGGCGAGGCCGGTGCGGTGGGCGGAGCGGGCGGAGCCAGCGGCCAGGACCGCCAGCCTAGCCCCGGAGCTCCTGGTTGCCAGGAGCGCTCCGGCAGCCCTGAGGGCGACGGTGGCCCCGGCGGCGGCGAGGGAGAAGAGGGCGAGGCGGCCGATGCCCCTCCTCAGGCCGGGCAGGCACCGCAGGCCCTGGGGCCTGGTGGGGATGCGGCGCCCGTAGCTGTGGCAGCGGCAAGCCGACTGCTGGAGTTGTATCCTTTCCACGGAGCGTCCCTGGGCGGGGGCCATGGTAGGGTGGCCAGGGAGCGCGGTGGTAGCGGGGGGGGGGGGGGGCCAAGGGGCGGCGGGGGGGCGGGGGAAGGAGGCCTGACGGGTCAGGGAAACGGCTCAGGGTGCTCGCAGGGGGCGCGAGGGAGCGCGGGCGTCCTGGGGTGGAAGCGGGCCTCTGAGGGCTAAAGGAGGCCTCGGGCACCGGGAGATTCAGGAGCGGATGGTGCCTTAACCGCGTCTTCTCCAGCACGCTCACTGTGCCTTTCCGGTCGCCCCTGGAGGCAGAGATGGCCCTCAGGTCCCTGGCCCCACATGCCCAACGCCACCGAGGGGTGGTTCAGAAGGAGCTTACAGTGAACGGCAGCACCCTGGCAGTGTCAGTTCTAGCAGAGTAGGAGGTGGGGAGGGGTGGGGAGGGGTGGGGGGCGGTGGCGGCAGGTGCTGGGGTCGCGTCTCTGTCTTAGGGGGCCGTCGTGGAGGCACTGGCGCGTTTAGTGTATGTATGAGGAGGGGGCTGGTGCTCTGCCCCTCCACCGCAGTTCTCACCTGTAACCTCATTTTCGTTTTTGCTCACTTTCAGGAGATGGACTGCTGAAGACCTCGTCTTCTTCCGAGTTTCGATCAACTCCTTCCTCGACCAGCTTTCCCTGGTGATCCGAAACATTCGGGGCTTTGGGTCCCCTCCTCCGGGAAGCCTAGGCCAAGGAAGGGGAGCTGAGGCCTAGTCTTGTGCCCCTTACTAGGCAAGGCACAGGGAGTCGGTACTTGGAGTTGATGGCCACTTTGTTATCAGGGTTTAATTTTTTGCCCGTAGGGGCCCTTGGTCCACTTGATTTCTTTCCCTGTTGCTAGAGGAACGGGCGCTTGAAGTGTTTGTTACTGCAGAAAATAAAACTGAGCTACCATTTCTGTGTCTTGAGTTTCTTTTCAGCTACTGTGCCTCCGGATTTTCTTGCCTTTTTTCTTTCTCGCGTTGGAAGGGAGGTTCTGGGAGAGAGATTCCAATAGCACAAGGTTCTTGAAGACAACTTAGGGAAAGGAAAATCGGGTCCCATATTCAGCACTAAATCCTGCCGACATTTTGGAGTGTCTTCTTGGTTGTATTTACACCTTAAACGTATAACAACATATAATGTGTAAATTTTCAAGTTTACCATTAACTTTTTTCCTGTTTTTTTTTGTTTTTTTCCATTTAACCTACTAGCTTTTCCAATCTCTAAAACCTCTTCAAAAAATGTTACTGAATAGATACATAAAATGCATTATAAGGTAATGTTGAACAGTTAAATCATTCCCAGTTTTTCCCCAGTTATGGGTAGTGGTTCAGTGGAATTCTTGGGCATAAGTCTTTTTTTTTTTTTTAAAGATTTTATTTATTTATTTGACAGACACAGCGAGAGCGGGAACACAAGCAGGGGGAGTGGAGAGGGAGAAGCAGGTTCCCCGCTGAGCTGGGAGCCCAGAGAGGGAACACAAGCAGGGGGAGTGGGAGAGGGAGAAGCAGGCTTCCTGCTGAGCGGGGAGCCTGACGGGGGCTTGATCCCAGGACCCCGGGATCATGACCTGAGCCGAAGGCAGACGCTTCACCGACTGAGCCACCCAGGCGCCCCGGGGCATCAGTCTTTGCATGAATGGTTATTTCCTTAAGATCGATTCCAAGAGGTAGAATTACCGAGTTTTTTTGTTTGTTTGTTTGTTTTGTTTTTAAGATTTTATTTATTTATTTGAGAGAGAGAGAGAATGAGAGACAGAGAGCACGATAGGGAAGAGGGCAGAAGGGGAAGCAGACCCCCCGCTGAGCAGGGAGCCCGATGCGGGACTCGATCCCGGGACTCCAGGATCATGACCTGAGCCGAAGGCAGTCGCTTAACCAACTGAGCCACCCAGGCGCCCAGAATTACCGAGTTTTTACTTTTTGTGTTCTTCAGCTTCTCAGCCTGCAGTACACAATTGCTCTCCAGAAAATACACCCTCCCTCCAGAATTCTGGTCTCCCCACATCACCACTAGGTTGGCTTGCTGCCAGAATAAAAACTTACTTTGAACGAGGGAAATAAACACAGAAACACCACAATAGGAATTTTGTGGCCTACTGGCCTTGTTTCAGATGAGCAAAGAAGCGCAGTAACAAGGGGCTAGGCGTTTGCCTGGTGGGGGCAGGGGGCGGTGTTGGTTGGCTAGCTCTCTCTAAATGCTTGTATCTCGGAACCTCGTTAAACTACTAGTAACATGTAGGTTCCATTGGACTTTCTACCCACATGGTCATGATATCCGTAAGCAAAAGCAGTTTTAGATCTTCCTTTACAGTCGGCATGCCTTTTACTGGAAAATAAATAAATATGTGATGGAGTGATTACTCCTCCTCATGGGGTTGTATTTCCATGCTTCTTTGCATGCCTCGTGATTTTATTTTATTTTATTTTATTTTATTTTTTTTTAAAGATTTTATTTATTTATTTGAGACAGAGAGAATGAGATACAGAGAGCATGAGAGGGAGGAGGGTCAGAGGGAGAAGCAGACTCCCTGCCGAGCAGGGAGCCCGATGCGGGACTCGATCCAGGGACTCCAGGATCATGACCTGAGCCGAAGGCAGTCGCTTAACCAACTGAGCCACCCAGGCGCCCAATGCCTCGTGATTTTAGATTGGATGCCAGGCGTTGTGTATTTGACCTTTGGTGCGGTGTCTTTTTTCCTTTTTATTCCTAAACATAAGCTTTGTTCTGGGATGCTGTTATTTGGAAACAGATTGGTTCTTTTACTACTTGATCTTAGCCAAAAGGCCGAGAAGCGATAACAGATTGGTTCTTTTGAGTCTTGCTTTTAAGAATTAGTGGGACCAGGGGCGCCTGGGTGGCTCAGCTGGTTATGCGCCCGACTCTTGGTTTCGGCTCAGGTCATGATCTCAGGGTCCTGGGATCGAGCCCCGTATTGGGCTCCATGATCAGTGGGGAGTCTGCTTGAGGATTCTCTCTCTCTGTCCCTCTGCCCCTCCCCCCCCCAAGTAAATAAATAAATCTTAAGGGGGGAAAAAAAAGAATTAGCGGGACCAGAGCAGCTATTGGTGTAGAATCTGTTTTTTTTTTTTTTCCACACCACCGAGGCAAGACCTTTCTGAGTACCCTACCTGATGCCTCCTGAATTGTGAGGTTTCCCATTCTGGCTACTAGTCCCTGTCTTGCGTAAGCGCCGGGCATAGTTACCTTTCATCCTTGCGAGTGGTCCTTTCCTCGGCCTCAGCTAGTTTCCTCACACGCCTGTGCTGACCGGGGGTCTGCTGCTTACTCCAGTGGGACCCTCTGCGGATATGCAGCGTTTCTGTCCCTCTGCAGCTCTGTGGTCTCTGGTCCTCTGCCCTGCCAACTCAATCTCCTGCACTCTCTCCCCGTTCTGTCTCCTCAAGTCAGGGATTCTGCTGGGCTGTATTTTTTTTTTTTTTTTAAAGATTTTATTTATTTATTTGACAGAGAGAGAGAGAGCGAGAGCAGGAACACTAGCAGGGGGAGGGGGAGGGGGAGAAGCAGGCTTCCCGCGGAGCAGGGAGCCCGATGTGGGGCTCTATCCCAGGGACCCTGGGATCAGGACCTGATCCGAAGGCAGACGCTTAACGACGGAGCCACCCAGGCGCCCCTGCTGGGCTGTATTTGCAGACACTCTCTCCAGACAGTAAGCTGCGGCAATTCAGGGTTCATCTCGTTTCTTTTCCTTCGCCCGGGTCATCGCCCTTGATTACCTGATAGAAATTTTGTTTCCTGTATTTCATGTGTGTTTCTTGGGGGGGTGTTTCAAGTTTTTTATTTCATAGGCCTCTGCCTTTGCAGAACTTGAAGAGCTCTGATGTGGGCTGAGAGGGGAGAAATGATGCTCACCGTGATGGTGGCGGTCATGATGGTGATGACAGTGGAGTCAATGAAAATGATGATAACCTCACCTGACTAGATGCAGCAGCGTAGCGGCTACAGCGGGGATCTGTCTCTCTCTTTCCGTCTATGTCTCTCTGACTTTCTCTCATTCTCTCCCTCCTTTTTTTTTCTTTCATTCCCTTCTTTCCTTTCTTTCATCATTTTTAGACACTACTTACCGGTGGAGAGATGAAAATTTAGCTCCTTTACTCCACTACTTACTACACTTCTTCACCTTATGCTCTCAGAATGGTTCTATTACATTCTACTCATTTTGGTTTTTTTTAAAGATTTGATTTATTTGAGAGAGAGAGGGAGAGAGTGCACAAGAGCAGGCGTGGGGGGGGGGGAGGGGCAGAGGGACAAGCAGACTCCGGGCTGAGCGCAGAGCTCAATGCGGGGCTCGGTCCCAGGACCCCAGGATCACGACCTGAACCGAAGGCAGACGCTTCACCGACTGAGCCACCCAGGCGCCCCCTCATTCTACTCATTTTAGGTATTTTTCCCCCTGAGGTTAAAAATCACCTTGATGACAATGGTAAATTTACAAACCATTTCCCTAAGTGTCTTCTCTCTTCTTTCTGTCGAGACTGGTTTCTCTCGAGGCTGGCTGGCTGACTGCACAGCTGTCATCCTGGACATCCCCTCAGCTTTTCCTGGGTTGCAATTCCTATCCTGGAACATAGGTCTTTCTCCTTTCACTGTGTCTTACCGTTTTACCCCTTTTTGTTTAGATCCTGTTTGTTTAAGTCAGATCGATTGAAGCATAATTTATATACTACAGAGTTCACCCCTTTCAGGTGTATGTTTGTCCCATTTTCGTTGCTGAGTAGTATGCACCCATTGATGGATATTTTGATTGTTTTGAGGTTTTATTGATTATTAATAAAGAACATAGAAAACATGGCAAATGATATTAGCAACTCATTGGTAGAGAAAATACTGATGCCCGACATTACCAATAACAGAATCAAGTGTGTGTGTGTGTGTGTATATATATATATATATATATATATATATATATATATATAT
>NC_058419.1:944372-1041899 GCF_002201575.2 Neomonachus schauinslandi | reverse complement strand
TATATATATATATATATATATATATATATATATATATATATTTACATTCACTTGATGAAGTTTAAAACACTGACAGTCTCCAATGTCAGTGTTTGGTCAAGGTTAGTTGCAAACAGTCTCTTACACACTCTCAGCTGGAGTGTTTGTAAAACGTATTCAGAAATTTACTTGACATTATTTGTTAAAATTAAAGATATGAATGTACCTTGACCCAACTTTGGGAATCTATCATAGAGAAGCTCTTGCATGATATTAATTCTAGCATCATTTGTCATAGTGAAAAATTGGAAAGAAGGCAAATGCACATCAACTGAGAAAGGTTCAGTAAGTCAAGGTACAACTGTCCTCTGGAACATCACGCAGCAGTTAAAGAGCAAAGGAGATACCTGGGTACTAACATAGAAAGAGATTAAAACAAGCCGAGGAGGGGCGCCTGGGTGGCTCAGTCATTAGGCGTCTTGCCTTCAGCTCAGGTCATGATCCCAGCGTCCTGGGACCGAGCCCCGCGTAGGGCTCCCTGCTCCGCGGGAAGCCTGCTTCTCCCTCTCCAGCTTCCCCCCTGCTTGTGTTCCCTCTCTCGCTGTCTCATGGCACATCCCGATTTCTGTAATATGCTCCCACCATGTGAACATGTGGGGAAATGCATAGCAACTACCTGGAACAAGCCACCTCCACTCCAAGAATGTTCATCGCTAACAATCACATTATGGACAGAAACGTTCACCTTTTAAATTTCAGACTTGCATGTTATTTAAATATATCCCTCGAGTATATATTACATTAGAAATAAATATTCTCGGGGCACCTGGGTGGCTCAGTCGGTTAAGTGTCCAACTCTTTGATTTCGGCTCAGGTCATGATCTCAGGGTCCTGGGATTGAGCCCCACGCTGAGCTCCACGCTCAGCCCAAAGTCTGCTTGTCCCTCTCTGTCCCCTCCTCCTCCTCCTCCCTCTCTCTCTCTGTGTCTCTCTCTCAAATAGGTAAATAAAATCTCAAAAAAAAAAAAAAAAAAGAAAAGTATTTTCCTTTTGCACAATAGTCCTGTGTCCTATTAAGTTAAGGAATAATCTTTCCTAGACTCATTCTTTTAAAATACTGGGGAAAGATTTTGAGTTTGATGAAATATCTGTCACCACCATAGTGGACATCTGTTGGTTTTGTCACCCAGCATCCATTCCCCTTCTCCCGGTACCAGTATCCTTATCTTACCCCTAGAAGACCCCCATTTTCCTTCCCCTCAGCAGTTATGATTCTGAGAGAATTGACTTCACTTCTGATTCCAGGGGTGGGCCTGTGTGGCTCAGGCCTGGCCCATCAGAGCGCTGCTTTCCTATGGCCATGGTGACCCCATCCAAGCCAGTGATACTTTGGGGCCTGCGGGGAGAGGGGGAGAGGGGGCAGGCTGACACTGGACAGAGCGGAAGTAGGAGCAGGAAGGCGCATCTCAGAGAACCAAATCCTGGATCCAGCCACGCCTGAAGATAGGAACGTTCAGTCACACAGATCAGAAATTCTCCCTTTGGCTTAAGCCAGCGTGAATACTTTTTATTGTGTTTCTTTGTTTCTTCACTCGCAGTAGAAAAGGCTTGACCATTATTGAATTGAGGAATCATAGTTTTTACTTCTTATTTAACCTGAGAATGTGGCTCTCCTTTCTTTTAACAGAGAAACTGGCCTATTTTATTTTACTAAGGCATTGGCTCTTTGCTGTTAAGTCATCGAGCCATATTATGGTAGGAAAGGAGACAAATGAGTCTTCTGTAAGCATCCAGAGCGGGAGGGGAAGCACAGCAAAGGGCAGCTGGAGGAAAGGGACAAGAAGAAGGGGCACTGGGACCCACCCTTTCCAGATAGGGCTCCCAAGACTGGCCCAGAATCGTGGGGCTGGATCATCAAGAGACCGGAACATAGTCTGAGCCTCCCTCCCTCACCCAGCAAAGCCCAGATTTAGTCCACCGCCTTGGCCCCACAGATGGACTGCTGAAGCTGCTGGGCGGCGCTAACACCCAAGTCAGGTCACAAAACTCCTCTATCCCAAACCCTCCCTGGGCTCCCCTCTCACTCAGAGACAAAGACAGAGCCCTTTACAGTGGCCACAAAGTCGGATGTGACTCGGGCACCCCCACCCCCCCCCCCCCCCCCCCCCCCCCCCCCCGCCATCTTCTCTGGCCTCCTCCCCTCTCCTCTCCACCTTGCTCCCTCCGATCCAGCCACACTGGCCTCCTCCCCTCTCTGAAACACGCCAGGCCCACACCTGCTTCCCTGCTCGCCGACCACCCACCTGCCCCAAGGACAGAGCCACACCCCGACTCCGCTTTCCCAACATTTAATGAGGAAAAAAGATGACATCAACAACAGCAACAACAACAAAAAGCTCATGCCCAAAAAGGGGAGAGAACTGGGTTTTCGGGACCCCGAGACGGGGCCAGATCCCTCAGAGGAGGAAGAAGAAGAACCAAGGAGTAAGGCACGGCCGCCTCGGCCAGGCCCCTCGGGGCAGGCGCAGGGCAGGGCAGCTGAGGGGCGAGGGGTCCGGGGCCAAGTGCAGACAACACTGAGGAAGTTTGGCAGTAGGGCCGGGAGAAGGAGAGTTCCAGAGTCCCCAGGCCCAGCTCAGGCCCCGGCCCAAGCCTGGCTATAGGCGTCCAGATGCTCAGGCCAGGGCCCTGGGAGAAGGTACAGTCCGACTCCGGAGACGGTCGGAGGGGATGCCGTGGCCCAGCTGCGGGGAGACCCCTGGGCACAGCCACAGTCCGAGGACGGCTTCGGGGGCGTCGCCCTCCCTCCACTCACCCGCACCCCCAGGTGCTGGGTGCCAACACCCCTGCTCGGGAGGGGCGGGGCCAGCCATGGGGGGGGAGGGGGGAGCGGGGCGAGGGGGAGGTGCCAGAGGCTAGGCCAAGGCTGCGGGTGTCACAGAGGAGCCAGGACCACTCAAGGAGAGAAGGTGCGCGAGGTCGACAGCATCCCGGAGAAGGGACACACAGTTACGGATGGAGATGGCGAGGTGGAGATAAATTAAATAAATAGGTGCTTGGGGATATAAATAGCAAGGAGGGCAGGGGGGCAGGGGGTAGGAGGGCAGGGGGGCGGGGGGGCAGGGGGGCAGGAGGGAGGGCAGGAGGGCAGGGGTATTGCTGCTGCTGGGGTCAGGGGCTTGGTCCTGTCACCCCTGCCCCCACGCAGGGCCCAGAGGAAGGCACTAATGAATGGGGCCCAGGTGTGCCGGGGGGCATATCGGCCCGGTGACCCCCCCCCGGCCCCCGCCCCCCTGCCCCCCGGATCCGGGGCTCAGCCCAGAGGACAGCTCAGGACTGAGACGCCCCCTCCTCCTCACCGGTTCCGCCACCCTTAGGGGTTGCTGGACACGAGGCTGATGATCTGTTCCAGTTTCTGTCGCAACTTATGCTTCCGACAAGAGGCATCTCGCTCCAGAGCGCTGAGAACCTGGGGGAGGAGGGTCCCCCCCGAGCTGGGCTGGCGAGGAGGGGCCGGTGCCTTCGGGGCAAAGCCCTCCTCCCCAGCTTGAGCTCTGCCCTCCCTCGCGCCTCGGCGCACCCCTTCCTCTCTGGCCGCCCCCCCACCCCGGGGCACGGAGTGGGAGCCGCAATCCCTCCCCTGGGAACACGGGGGGCGGGGGGGGGCAGCTTCTCCTCCACCCTGAAGCCCCTCCCGCTGCAGAACTTCGCTCCCTCCTCTCCGGGGCCAGAGCGGAGCCCCTCCCGAGAGCGGCCCGGACTGGCTGTCCCCGAGTTCCCCATCCCCTCCGAACCCCCGCCACCGGCACCCACCCCGAACCTCTCTTGTGCAGGTCTCCAGGAGCCCGTTGCCAAGCGCAGTGAGCCTGCTGGGACCTCCCCCCCCGCCCCCGTGACCGTCAGCAGCCCCCGGCGGGGGCGCATCACTCCCTCCTCCCTGACCACCCCTGCCCGGGTGTGTGCGTGCGTGCGCGCGTGGGCACGGCTCATTCCCGTACCGGGAGGTCACCGTGCACCTGCACTCTCGGGGCCCCTCCCAGACCCCTGGCCGCCCCTCTTCAGTCTCCGCTGCCGGCTCCCTCTCTCCTCTGCCACCTCCGGGTGTCCCAGGGCCCCAGGGCTCGGTGCGTGGGCCGCCGCTCTCGGCCGCCCTTGGTGAGCTCGTGCAGGCTCAGGGCTTTCAGGGCCGTGTCCTGGCTCACAGTTTGGTATCTCCACCCCAGACATTTCCCCACACTCCAGACTCCTATATCCACCTGCCAAATAGACATCTCTACTTAGCTTAACCTTCCCAAGTCCAATCCTATCTAACTTAGCAGCAACTCTCCCACGCATCCAAAAATGGATCTGAGCTTTTACAAAGTCTTTCTCATTTTCTTTTCTTTTCTTTTTTTAAAGATTTTATTTATTTGAGAGAGAGAGAGAGAGAGAGAGATCACAGGAGAGGAAGAGGGAGGAGATTCCCTGTTGAGCAGGGAGCCCAATGTGGGCTTGATCTCAGGACCCCAGGATCACGACCTGAGACCAAGGCAGAGGCTTCACTGACTGAGCCACTGGGTACCCCAAGTCTTTCCCCTTTTCCAGGGTAGGTCTTGGTGGTTCTGAAAAGCTTTGGGTCTCTGGCTCCTGATCCCTAGAAGACTTTTTCACCCAGTCTTTCTAACTTTTGTTTGGGATGTTGAGCTCATTCTTCAAGTTGCTTAGGGAAAACCCCCAGAATCCTTATTGACGCCTCTTCATCTCCTGGCACCCGTCCAATTCTTCAGCAGGTTGTTTCTATTCCAACTGTTTAGAATAGGCCATCTCACGCCTTCTATTGATACCCCCTTGGGGGTCCAGGCAGCTGTCTTCTGGTGGGTGTGAATGCAGTAATCTGCCACCTGCTCTCCCTGATTCTAGTGTTAACCTCTTACACTCTGTTCTCAACAGAGAAGCTACAGTGATTCTTGCTTTCAAAATGTTGAGTCAGATCATGTGTCTCCACTGCTCAATTCCCTTCACTGGCTCCATTCTCACCCAGAACATAAGCAAAGGTCTTAACATTGACCAACAAAGCTTCTTGGCTGTGCCTTCAACATTCTAGGTTTTCTGAATTAGGGCCCTGTGGTCTGTTCTCCCTGCCGTGAGTGTTTGGTCACCTGCAGCTCCTGGCTTACTCCCTCGTCTCCTTCAAGTCTTCCCAAAGCTCGTATTCTCACCCTACTTCCTCAAGCAGCTGGCCCCCCACAGACCCACACACAGGCAATTCCTTTCCCACTGCCTTTTATTTTCCATGCCATTCACTACCTTCTAATACAGTAGAATGTACAAATTTAGTATTTTCAATTCCTGTCTTCGCTGTCTTGGGTTGGTGGTCTAGTAACTACAGTTACATAACAACCACACCCAAACCTAGTGACTTAAACCAGCCACTTAGTTGGCACACACAGCTCCTGCTTGGACAGTCCCCGGGGGTCAGGCTCACGTATGCTCCACGGGATGGCGCCGGCGGTGGCTGAGTGTCGGGCTCTGAGAATCTGCTTCCAAGAGGCCTCAGTCCCACAGTCTCCGGGCCAATGGCCTCGGTTCCTTTCCATGTGGTGCAGGCTTCCTCATAGCATGATGGCTGGGTCCTAGGGTGCATATCCCAAGAGAGCACCAGCCCTGTGGGCCAACCTGCTCTTCTCTGGGTCAGGGGCTTGGGCCGGGGTGTGCTGGGAAAAAGCGTTCATGAGGTCAGCCTCGTACTTCTCAGGGGCAAGTAATTTCATGTGGCTTCTTCTCCTCTCTCTGCCTTTGGCCTGCTGCCCCAAACCTGAGCCCCCACCACTCTGGTTGTCCCTTCCTTGCTTCATGGCATAGAGAGGCCACTGACCCAGTATCCAGAGCAGCTGGGAGCCTCAGCCATGGAGAGAGGGTGGTGGCCCAGGACACTTCTGCTGGGGAGAGGCAGGCTGGAGCTGTGGCTTTTTAAGGTCAGTAATGAGGAAGATCAGGGAGGGTCACGGACTTTGCCAATTACTGCAGTTAGTTTCTGATGAAGAAAAGAGGTGTCAAGATGGGGTTTGGCGGAGCAGTGCTCAACTGTTCGTAGCAAAATAACGTGGATGTAGGTGATTCCCTGTGAGTTCGGTTAGGTTTGCTGTGCTTGCAAATGGCAATGGGGGCCTATGTTCACATACTCAACTTTCCAAGTGTGTTCTGCACTTATATCGAATGTCATCACTTTAAACAAATAAGAGAGAACGTGAGTATGATTCCCCGTTATAAGACTTTTATTAATGCCAGAAATGAAATAGTAAAAACATAATGAATTTTTTAACATCAGCATGATTATCGGTACAAGGATGGTATTAACAAGGACCGAGAAGGCCTCGAGAGGAGAAAGTCAGGCCTGAGGGGAGCCTTCAGTCTGACTCAGATCTAAAGGTCACAGTTCAGCGTATCCTTGCTCTAACGAAGAGGCCTGGACATGGACTTCCACAGGATGATTCTGTGCCTTTGAGCTCTTCCCTCCCCAAGGAAAGCTTAACTCCCAAAGTTCCTGGGCTTGTGGCCTTAGGGACTTGCAGGCTTGAAACCCTTCTGCACTGCACAACCCGATGTGCAGGAATTTCCTAATGAAATGAGATGGAATAAAGCAAAAAGGAACTACGGAAAACTGTGGGATCGATGTCTGCGCTGTCCCGCTGGCTTCTGGGAGAGGGCACCTGGTGCAGCGTACGCACATGCCGTGTCCACTTGACCCGGAATGCTATCTGGGATCATTTCCATTTTCAAACAACCCCAAACCTCAGCCCCGGTCAGATTTGTAGCCCCGTTACACCTGCATTACCTCCGCAGGAAAGCAGGATTTGGTCGGCACCGTTCTGACCTACGGTGCCTCTCTCAGGAGCATGCGCTGCTGTCAGCTCAAAGTTACCTCTACTTCGTATCCCTGAGTCCTCGTGCTTTTGGGTAACCATCCATTAGCAGCCTTATCAAAGTGGGACATAATCACACACACCCTGGGAAGGAGCGTGAAAGGCATCCTTTTTGTAAAATCCCTAATTAATTGCTCCCAAACAGGTCACACTAGTCGAGTGTGTACTGCTTCGTGTGGTCACTACTTCCAGGAAATATTCTGTAGAAAGAGGTTTTGGGTGTGGGCAATCGGCTGCCATTTCACTACTGACAATTTCAGCTGTAGTTTCTTTTCTGATCTGTCTTCAGTCTGGGGTGGTTCTTGGCCCTTGGGCATATAACTTTTCTGCACCAGCCTCTGTCAGGTAATCGGGAATCTAAACACAGGTGCCCCCCGCCCCAAAGGCAGGTACCATCTAGAACTGACAGCCCTGGCCTCTTGCCTGAGGCTCTATGACTCTTTGCAAGTCACACAGGGAAGAAGGCAGCTCCTTACAGGCTCCGACCTGTGTGTTGTGTCATGGTGTGGGCTGCAGGGACCTCTCATTTCTCCGCCCCGGCTCATGAAGGACTCTTACATCATTTAAAGCATTCAACAATTTCCCCCCACTTTCCTCCGGGAAGAAAATGAGGTCACCAGGTCCTGCTGCTTTGAACGTCAGAAGTACTTCTTTAATGGTCTGAAAAGCCAAGACTGACATTTACTTACCTTTGGGGCAGTTTGAAACCCGAAAACCCTACAGCAAAGCCTACAACTGCCCCGACTGGCCCTGTCATCAACCTGCCTGCCTAGTCAATCCATCCTCCTACAAGACACAAAGCCAGGCAGAATGGTGGACCAGTATCCGCTTACTTCCCAGGTGTTCAATTTGTCTTCTGGCTGCAGGTGCTCAGAACAATCAAGAAGGGCCATTAAATAAAACCCTGTGCCCGACTGAGACTTTTGTCTGGGGCCCCTGGGCCCCAGTGCCCCATCAAAGAAGGGGTGACACGATGCCTTCACGACAGAGTGGGACTGTTTGCTCTCAGGATTTAGTCATTGCTAAAACAGAAGGGAAAAATTCATCGGGAAATTTGAGGATGGAACTCATTGTTTTTTGTTTTGTCGTGTTGTGTTTGTTTTCTGGTCATAACTGTCTATCACTCAGAAGCTTGGGTCCAGCATAAGACAGTCAGGGACGATTCGTGCCTTCCCGAGGTGACAAAAAATTCTTCTATCAGCACTAGCCAGCTCACGGGAAACACATTGCAAGGGCACCACGCAATCCAAGAACGGATTTCACAGTGATCGTCAAGAGGTATTTCTAATGGTAACTACTGATTATGTGAGAGTTTCCCATTTGAACACCACACAAAGAAAACCTGGCTTGACATGCATACCTTTCAAGTAAGAAAGCACCTGCTCAAAATCCTATGAAAGGGAGAGGAGATGATGACTCATCTCGTGTCTGCACGGGTTCCTCATGTCTCCAAGGGTGACCAAACTGATAGATTTCATCAAAATCCTCTGAGGCAGTGTAAGATGGTGGAATGAGCCTGCGATGGGCAGCCAGGCCAACTCTATTCTAGGCCTCACTCTGGGTCTTGGCTCTGTGAGGGACCTTAGGCAGTGTTCCTTCTTCTGGTTCTCGGTTTTCTTTCCTTCCAAGTGGGGGCAACAATCTCTGCCAAGCCTAGCTTCTGAGGTTTTTTAGGAAAGAGATGAGATGATGCATGTGAAAACATGCCGAGAAATGCCGGTGGCAATGGAAGTCCCAGCGTCATCCGATGTGCTTATCACAGAGCCCGGGACTGACTGCCCCTGTCACTTGAATTGTCTTTCTCTGGGGATAGAAATGATTTGTCTGTTGGACTCTTTGAGTAAGGAATGCAGATTCTGCCACCATCTCTGGGTTTGATCCCCTCAATCAGGTCTTCAGGGGCTGGGGCAAGATGGTCTCCAGGAGCCTCTCTGCCAGTATAGTTTGTGACCCAGGAAGCACAGAAGAGAGGTCAGAATTTTCAAGCATGAGAGTCAGATGATTCTGGTGGGCAATTCTGGCTCTGATCTGAACTCCCAATGCCCCGCTGGAGAGATTCTCAACCAAACTCTGGGGAAAATACGCTCCCAAGTCTTGTTTTTATTGATCCTACCCTGCTGGAATGAATGGAATTTTCTACATTACAGTCCGTGGCTCTGGAATCCTCCATTGCTGCCTCTCCTGTCTGCGGAGCCAACTCCAAGCATCCCGGAGGCTCTGGGCTAGCACGGCTGGGGAAGGCCACTGCCGAGACGGGTGGGGGTGGGGGTGGGGGCTGGGAAACTACCTCCTCCTCCTCCCCATTCAGTGTGTACAAATACATCCTCTCTCCCCAAGGTTCTTGCCAAGCCCACAGAAATTACAGATTCTCTCTGGATCTTGACCTGCATTGACCATTGGTGCAATTCTGGCAAAAAAACTCAGAGCAAGCCCTGAGCTTCCCTGCCCCATACACGGCCCAAGCACATGTCTCACACTTTAGATTGCCTCTCATCCGTCCACTCCTGCTTTGTGCTCTGGAGGGCTTGGGTCTTCTGCTCATCCACCTGGACATAGTCGACTCTTTGCTCTTCTGAAAGGAGAAGTTTCTAATGGGGGAGAACAAAAAGGTTTTCATTACATTGAATAAAAAAAAAATCAGGAAAATGTCAGTCCTTTTGGGGTAGATTACAGCGTCATTAAATATTTGCTGCCCCTTCCTCCTGGGTCATTCCCTGCAGAATCCTTACACTTTGGGTAGATGGTTAAATATCTCTTTTCCTGGGCTCCCTTCAACTTCGCTCTAGCCATTCGGCCCGCTCTGACCAATATAACGTGAGTGGAGGTGACACATGCTGACCCGAAAGGGAAAAGACCTAGCACGTGATTCTGCCACGAGACCAGCGTGCCTCAGCTGGGGGGGCTGCTTCTCCTGGGCCCTGGATGGAAGATGACCTGGCCTGCAGCCGACTGGTCTGTGGGCAATAATGGAAAAGGCCTTGGCTGTTGCAAGCCACCAAGCCTGGGGGGTTGTCTGTCTTGACTGCAGAGCCCTGCACCAAAACTGACTGAGGCACCCTTTTGTACTTGTTGGTCTACCCCTTCTGACTGGTTTTTCTGGAATATCACTTCAGGTTTTGGGAATGAAATTAAAGGTAAAGGAGAAGTGGGAGTTCATTTGGCAAAAGGAAAGGGAAATCTTCCAGATTTTTTTCTTGCGCATACACACAAAATGGAGTCATACTGTATATCCTGTTCAGCTAAATTGCTTCTCTCATCAAACAATATATATCGTTCGGCACATTTTAGATTACAACCACCCC
Organism: Neomonachus schauinslandi; assembly: GCF_002201575.2. Lineage (NCBI taxonomy): Eukaryota > Metazoa > Chordata > Mammalia > Carnivora > Phocidae > Neomonachus > Neomonachus schauinslandi. Next base: position 1,031,716 of record NC_058419.1, on the reverse strand, counting down.
TTGCTCAAAAATATTTAGCTGTTTTGCACTGCTTACCATCATTCATTCCGTGGCTTACACTGTGTAGTGGGTGACCAGCCAGGGTCGCTTACATGTATTAACTCCTTTCATCCTCACAACAGGCCTCGATGTCGATGCTATTACTTCTGGTGCCCACTTTACAGGTGAGAATACTATACAAAGGCGTCAAAACTGCCCAGCCTGGCATTTGAGGCTCTTTACTGAGGGGTTCCATTTCCAACTGAGAGCTCCCCAGAGTCTAACCAAACTACGCCATTCCTTCTTCCCTAAGCAGACCCCTCCTACGCCGATACATATCGGTATATTTAAGACCTTCCAAAGAGAACATGCATGGTTGAATCATCAGAAAATCTAAACAGAAAAGGAATCTCCTGGGAATTCTCAGACACAAGGTACTTCCTACCTGCTGTATAGGGGCTGGTGATGCTGAATTGAAGTCCAGAGCTAAATAATCCAAGCTGAATTTCTTTGTCCATGTCAGAGCACCGCTGCTTAGGGAGTTGGCTGTTCTGTGATTCTAGAAACCAACATCACAGGACTCAGGTTAAGGATATCTGGCCGGGCTGCCCAAGGGAAGGAGGGCGAGTCACGTCTCCACTTGAGCATCGGCCATCAGATCACAATGAGAACTGCACAGAGCAGCCTCCCTGTCTGAAATACAATATAGACAATTCAGCTTTCACACAAAGCTATACCATTATTCACCACGGAAACAGTTGGCCAAAATCTCCCTCAAGAAGAAACTGTTTTAAGGATATGACAGGCCCAAGATACCTTAGAGACTAAATCCCCAAAAGATCAATCACATTTATTAAAGTTCTAGTAAAGTTGCCCCAGATGCACTCAGACACTTTATACAATGTGCACAGTGTAACGTGTGCGACACACACCCATGGACTCCCCACTCAGCCTCAGAAGCACCTGTTGCCCTTCTACGACCTCCTTCTCTCCTCACCAGAAACTAAGCACTATATTGAATTTTGCCTTTACCACTCTTTTCAAATACGGTTTTGACAGTGTGTAAGTACCCTTAAATCACATACTTTAGTTCTGCCTGTTTTGAACTTTTATCTCCGACTTTACTATCACCAAACTATTCCTTTTTTTTTTTTTAAGATTTTATTTATTTATTTGACAGAGAGACACAGCGAGGGAGAGAACACAAGCAGGGGGAGTGGGAGAGGGAGAAGCAGGCTTCCCGCCGAGCAGGGAGCCCGATGTGGGGCTCGATCCCAGGACCCTGAGATCATGACCTGAGCCGAAGGCAGACGCTTAATCGACTGAGCCACCCAGGTGCCCCTATGATATTTTCTAAATGAAGAGTCGTTCCCACTTTTAATGTAATATTTTCCTGAGTGGCTTGTTTTTGTATTTTAAGGAATCCTTCCGATGCTGAGGTCGTAACTTGTTGCCCCATATTTTCTCCTAAAATTATAAAGTTTTGCCCTTCACATTTAAGTAATAATGTAGCCTGAGCTGATTTTAACCTATGGTGGTGAAATAGGGATACAGGGGCGCCTGGGTGGCTCAGTCATTGAACGTCTGCCTTCGGCTCAGGTCATGATCCCAAGGTCCTGGGATCGAGCCCCGCATCGGGCTCCCTGCTCCGCGGGAAGCCTGCTTCTCCCTCTCCCACTCCCCCTGCTTGTGTTCCCTCTCTCGCTGTGTCTCTCTCTGTCAAATAAATAAAATCTTTAAAAAAAAAAGAAAAGAAATAGGGATACAATCCATTCCTTTTTTGTTGTTTTTACCCCACATGGATAGCCATCCTTTCTCCTGTGATGCAACCTCTAGTCACATATTAAGTTCCCATATGTGAATAGATGTTGAGTTCTATCAAATACTTGTTCTGCATCTGAGATAATCATGTCATTTTTTCCTTTAATATGTTAATGTCTTGACTGACTTAAAAGATTCTTTTAATTTATAGTTGTTATGGCTCATCTCTCAGAAAATATTAAGGAGTGCACTTGTTGCAATGAACACAGGGTATTGTAGGGAAGTTTGAATCGCTATATTGTACTCTGAAAAACCAATATAACACTGTATGTTAACTAACTGGAATTAAACTTAAAGCTTAAAAAAAAGGTAATAATAGATTTTAAAAAAACGTTTCCCCTTCTGGCACAGTTTCTGTTTCCTCTGATCTGTTTTGGTCTCTACCCTTCATGCCAGAGCTTTCCAGAAAGGTCTGATGAAATCACTGGCTGTCTGCTCATATTTAAGAGCCAGAGACCCTAAAGTTGACTGGAAGCTTTGAGTACATTGGTGGTACTTCTCAACTGTGGGGTTCACTTCAGGGGGATCTTACTGGATGGTTTTCTTGGGTAACCCTCAATGTCAGGACCTAGGTCTTCCTCAGGCTGCTCAGATAGCCCAGAGAACTATCTTCCGATCTCCAGGACTCAACTGGAAAGGTCTGATTGTCAACATTGTGGAAAAGAGGGGCTAGGGAAAAGGTTCGGGAATGGTTCTCATATCCATTAGGCATATTTACCTCATCACCTCGTGTTTAGTATAGTATTCTTGGTCATATGGGTCTAATGTCTCCCCCCACCAGTCCAGAGAACCCTTGTTTTACTCTCTCCAGAGACTACACTTCAACTTTTCTGTAGAGACGGGAAGTCATAGAGGTCCACCACCATGCAGTGAGGGAGGGGCATTTTGAGATTTACCTGCTGCTTAGGCGGACTTTGGACCACTACCTCTTCTTTTCCTTTCCCTTCAGCCCCACTTCCAGAACTATGTGTCACGGACAAGTCCTGAACCTTTTGGTATTCTGTAATATATTCTGCCTACCCCCCTACCCCGGTGTATTTAGGTGTATTCTTGGGTCTGAGAAGTCATTTACCACACATGCATCTGCTTTCCACTTTCCAGCGTCACTGCTATTATCTTCTTTAATTCTCTACGCCCTTACGGGTTTATGCCTTTAACAAATCCCTTTACTGGCATTTTAGAGGCTGTTTTGGGATGGAGGGAAAACAGAAGCCTGTGGTCAATCTGCCATCTTTTTTTTTTTTTTTTTAAAGATTTTATTTATTTATTTGACAGAGAGAAACACAGCGAGAGAGGGAACACAAGCAGGGGGAATGGGAGAAGGAGAAGCAGGCTTCCCGCCGAGCAGGGAGCCTGATGCGGGGCTCGATCCCAGGACCCTGAGATCATGACCTGAGCCGAAGGCAGACGCTTAACGACTGAGCCACCCAGGCGCCCCAGTCAATCTGCCATCTTTACGGAGATGTCCAAGAACAGAATCTGAAATGTTAAACCCACTTTGTATACCTGGGATAAGTTCAACTTGTTTGTGTATATTCTCAGCTTTTCATAGTGCTGGATTTATTTTGCTAAAATCTTCTTTAGGGCTTCTTTTCTAACAACTTTATCGAGCTATAATTCCAGACCATACAATTCTCCCATTTAAAGCGGTGCTTAGCGTATGCCCATATTTGCACAATCATTGTCTCAATTAATTTTAGAATATTTTCATCACCCCAAAAAGAAATCTGCACCCCTTGCTGTCACCCCCAGTCTCACCATCTCCCCAAGCTCTAGGCAACCACCACTAATCTATTTTCTGTCTCTAAAGACTTGTTTTCTAGCCATTCCATACAAATGCAATCATACAGTATGTGGTCTTCTGAGAGGACTGGCTTCCTTTCACTCAGCATACTGTTTCCAAGGTTCACAAATGTTGTTTCATTGCATGGCTGCATAGCATTCCATTGGATGCCTATACCACGTTTTATTTACCAAGTCAACAGCTGATGAACATTTGGGCTATTTTCACTTTTTGGCTATTAAGAAAGTGCTGCTGGGGCGCCTGGGTGGCTCAGTCAGTTAAGCATCTGCCTTTGGCTCAGGTCATGATCCCAGGGGCCTGGGATTGAGCCCTGCGTCGGGCTCCCGGCTTGGCGGGAAGCCTGCTTCTCCCTCTGCCTGCCCCTCCCCCTACTTGTGCTCACTCTCTCTCTGTCAAATAAATAAATAAAATCTTAAAACAACAACAACAACAAAGGATGGGGCGCCTAGGTGGCTCAGTCGTTTAACTGTCTGACTCTTGATTTTGGCTCAGGTCATGATCTCAGGGTTCTGGCATTGAGCCCAGCATGGGGCTCCCTGCTCAGCGGGGAGTCTGCTTCTCCCTCTCCCCCGCCTCTCCCCCTGCTCATGCTCTCTCTGTATCTCTGTGTCTCGAATGAATAAAAAAAAAAACAAAACTATAATCCAAGAAAAAGTCCACAGATAAAGTAACACCTGACGCTGCATATTGAAAGGGCCCACCAAGTACCTGGATTAACTGGATGGTCAATTTTACCCAAGATGGTAAATTCTATTACAACGGCTATATTGATAAAATGCCAGAACAAAAATAAATAAATTAGGGACGCCTGGGTGGCTCAGTCGGTTAAGCGACTGCCTTTGGCTCAGTTCATGATCCCAGGGTCCTGAGATCGAGCCCCACGTTGAGATCCCTGCTCAGCAGGGAGCCTGCCTCTCCCTCTCCCTCTGCCTGCCATTCCGCCTACTTGTGCTCTCTCTGTCAAATAAAAAAAAAGTGCTGCTATGAACATTTGTGTGCAAAATTTGGTTGGACATATTCTTCTTTAGGATATTTTAATCTGTGTCAATGAGTAAAATTGGCCTATAATTTTGTACTTATGTTATCGCTATTTGTATCATGTTATTTTAGCCTTATAAAATAAGGTGGGTAATATTTCCTCTTTTTCCATTCCCTGGAGGCATTTGTATAAGATTGTAATGATCTCTTCCTTTTGGTAGAAAGTGTCTGTACAATTGTTTGGGCCTCATGATCCTTTGTAGTAGAATTTTCCCTACTGATTCAGTTTCTCTAGTAGTTATATAATCATTCAGGTTTTCTATTTCTACTTGAATGTGTTTTTGGATATTTTCTGATAATTTGCCTATTTTCACCAAAGTTGTCGAATTCACTGGCATGGAGTTCAAAATTTTCTCTTATCATCAATCTCTGGCATATTTGCAATTATTACCTCCTTTACATTTTTAATATTGTTTATTTGTATCCATTGCTTTTTCTTGATTAGTTATGTTCAATTTTAGTCTTTATTTTTTTTTTAAAGATTTTATTTATTTGACAGAGAGAGCACAAGCAGGGGAACAGCAGAGGGAGAAGCAGGCTCCCCGCTGAGCAGGGAGCCTGACGCGGGACTCAATCCCAGGACCCTGGGATCACGACCTGAACCAAAGGCAGACGATTAATGGACTGAGCCATCCAGGCGCCCCTAATTTTAGTTTTTAAAGAGCCAATTAGGTCAGCGTTGATCCTCTCTAATTTTGTTATTTTGTTCATTTCTGTTCTTGCCTTTATTCATTTTCCCTTTGTGGGGTTAATTTTTTTCAATTTATTATTATGAAAATGTCCTGGGTGCCTGGGTGGCTCAGTTGGTTGGGCGACTGCCTTTGGCTTGGGTCATGGTCCCGGAGTCCTGGGATCGAGTTCCGCATCGGGCTCCCGGTTCGGCGGGGAGCCTGCTTCTCCCTCTGACCCTATCCCCTCTCATGCTGTTTCTCGCTCTCTCTCTCAAATAAATAAAATCTTAAAAAAAAAAATTATAAAAAAAAAGAAAATGTCCTAATAATCAGCCAAATTGAAGAAAATATACTGTGAACACCCATATCCCCACCATTTACATTCTACCACTAACATCTGACTACACTAAATTGCTCGTGAGTCTTCAGACTGTCTGAGGACTAATATCTTTCATGCATCGTGAGAAACTCTGCCATTATCCCTTTACATATCGTTTCTCTATCTTTTTTATTATCTCCTTCTAGAACTCTGACTAGACAAATGTTTGATCTTCTCATACTATCTTCCATGTCTCAAATTTCTCTAAGCTTTTATCTCCTTGTCCCGATTTACTAGTACCTTCTTCACAACGATCTTCCAGTTCACTAAATCCCTCTTTGGGTTTAATCTGCTCAACCCATCCATTGAGTTTCTAATTTCTTTTTTTTTTTTTTAATTTTATTTATTTATTGAGAGAGAGAGAATGAGCAGGGGGGTGGGGCAGAGGGAGAAGCAGGCTCCCCACTGAGCAGGGAGCTGGATGCGGGGCTCAATCCCAGGACCCTGAAATCATGACCTGAGCCAAAGGCAGATGCTTAACAGACTGAGCCACCTAGGCGCCCCCACTGAGTTTCTAATTTCATCCCAATTTTTATTTCTAGAAGTTCTAAATGGTCTTTTCTAATCTGCCTGGTCATTTTTTTTAAAAGATTTTATTTATTTATTTGACAGACAGGCGGCGAGAGAGAGAACACAAACAGGAGGAGCGGGAGAGGGAGAAGCAGGCTCCCTGCTGAGCAGGGAGCCCAACATGGGACCCTGGGATCATGACCTGAGCAGAAGGCAGACGTTTCACCGAGTCGAGCCACCCAGGAGCCCCTGGTCATTTTTTAATAGTATCTTGTTAGTCCAACTTTCAACTTATCTTATTTCTTTAAATATATCAAACATAACTATTTTATTTTCAAAATCCAATTATTTCCAATAATGGCTTACTTCTGTATTTGATTCTATTGTTTGTAATTTGTATCAATTCTCAGGATTTGTAATTCCTTGACATTTTTGGTCCCAGAGATTCCCCTTCCTTTCTTGTCAGGTGAGTTTTGTTTTACAAAAATATATTCTCTATCATTTTAAGATATTTGATGTGGTGGTCTGTGATTTTCATGGTAGCTTGCCTACTGAAGCTCCCCATCAAATTAAAAAAAAATAGAACAAATGTAGTTCCACTTCCTTTTGTTTAAGATTGGGTTTTTAAGTAATCTTTACACCTTACATGGGGTTCGAACTCACAACCCCGAGATCAAGAGCTGCATGTTCCACCAACTGAGCCAGCCAGGCGCCCCAATGTAGTTTTACTTCTAATGTTGGATTAAATAGTCTTGACCACCCTTCCTGCAAAGAACAATATTTCATTTTTGGTAGAATTTGGTGAATTGTTTCTAAAGGACCAAAATAGCCACAGAAACCTGGAGGAAGATAAACAAAGCAGGAAGACTTATTTTCCTCGATACTGAGACTTACCAAGCTACAGTAACTAGCATAGTGTGGTATTGTCCAAAGATAGACACGGAGACCACTGGAACAGATTTGAGAGCCCAGAAAAAGACCCATACACACACGGATACTTGATTTCTGGCAAAGATAGCACTGCAGGATAGTGGCAAATTACAGTAACTTTAAATAAATGGTGACAGATCAATTAGAGAAACACATTAAGGGAAAATGAAACTTGACTCCTACCTCAAATCATACACAGAAGTTAATTCCAGGTGCATTGCAGACCTAACTGGGAAAGGTACAACTATAAAGCTTCTGGCAAATAACCAAAATTCACCCAAGATTACATAGATCATGTTAATGGTCCTGCAACTATTAAAGAAATTAAAGTCACCCACATGGTTTCACTGATAAATTTACCAAAAAACTTAAAGAATAAATAACACTAATTCTACACAATCTATTCCAGAAAATAGAAGAGAACACTTCCTGAGGATTCCAACATTACCTTGATAACAAAACAAGGCAAAGACACTATGAAAAACCTGCAGATCAATATCCATCGTGACCATGGATACAGAATCCTCAACAAAATGTTAGCAAATCAAATCCAGCAATACATAAAAAGAATACTACACCATGACCAAATGGGATTTATTCAGTGAATACAAGACTGATTCAATATTCAAAAATAAACCAGTGTAGTCCACAATATTTACAGTCTAAAGAAGAAAATTAATGATCATATCAATAAATGCAGAAAAGCATTTGATAAAATCCAGCATCCATTCATGATAAAAAAAAAAACTCTCAGAAAACTAATAAAAGGGAACTTTCTTACCCTGATAAAGAATCACTATAAAATACCCACAGCTAACATACTCAATAGTGAAAGACTGAATGATTTCCCCCTGAAATGGAGACAAAGAGATTCATCTCACCACATGTATTCAACATTGTACTAAAAGTGTCAGGCTGGTGATAAAGCAAGTTAAAGAATGAAGGAGCATACAGATTGAAAAGGAAGGAATAAAACACTGTATTTACAGATGAGATGATCATGTAAACAGAAAACCCCAGGGAAATCTAAAGAAAATAAACCTCCCATATTTAACAAGGGAATTTAGCAAGGTCACAGGACATGAGGCTAACACACAAAAAACAATCATATTTGTATATACTGCCAATGGACAACTGAAAGCTGAAATTACAAAAATGCCATTTACAATAGCTCCAAAAGGTGAAATACACAGGTAGAAATCTAATAAAACATGATAACATCTATATGTTATCTGAGGAAAGAAATAAAGAAAATCTGAATCAATGGAGACATGACGTATTCATGAATTAGAAGATTCAGCATAGTAAAGATGTCGATTCTCCTCAAATTTATTCACACTTGATCTTAGCCAAAAGGCCGAGAAGCGATTCTCCTCAGATTTATTCATAGATTTAATACATTTCCAATCAAAATCACATCAGGTTATTTTGTTAGATAATGACAAGCTTATTTCCAAAACTGGAAAGGCAAAGGGGGCAGAATTAACAAAAAAATTTTTTAAACAAGAATGAGATTGGAGAAAATATGCTTCCCATTTTAAGATTTACTCTAAAGCTTCAGTAATCAAGACTGTGGTATAGACAAAATAATAGACACATAGATTCATGGATCAGAATATAAAGACTACAAAAATATGCCCAAATGATGTTTTACAAAAGTGCAAAGGCAGGTCAATGAAGAAAAGATTGTCCTGTCAATAAATGATACAGGAACATTTTGGACAGTCATATGTAAAAAATCATCCTCAACACCATCTCATACCTTATATAAAAAGTAACTCAAAATGGATTACAGACCTTACATAAAACCTAAAAACATGATACTTTTAGAAGAAAACATGAGAAAATCCCAATGACCTAGTAGGGTTAGGCAAATAGTTCTTCGACATGATAACAATCCATCAATGAAAAAAGTCCATATATATATATATATATATATATATAAAGAAAAAAGTCAATAAATTGGGCTTAATCAACAGGCAGTCATGTCTCCGCCACTGGCCGTAGCAACATTTTCCTAGCTGTGTCTCCTGAGGCAAGGGAAATAAAAACAAAAATAAACTACTGGGACTACATCAAAATAAAAGGCTTCTGCACAGGGAAGGAAACTATCAAAAGGTTAAAAGGCAACCTACAGGATGGGAGAAGGTATTTGCAAAATATATAAAGAACTTCTTATACAATGCAACACCCAAAAAACAAATGATCCAATTAAAAAATGCGGCAGAAGACATAACAGACATTTTTCCAAAGAAGGCATCCAGATGGCTAACACACACACGAAAAGATGCTCAACATCACTCATCATCAGGGAGATGCAAATCAAAACTACAATGAGGTATCACCTCACACCTGTGAGAATGGTTAAAATCAATAACACAAGATAGGGACGCCTGGCTGCCTCAGTCAGTAGAGTATGCGACTCTTGATCTCAGGGTTGTAAGTTCAAGCCCCACATTGGGTGTAGAGATTACAAAACAAACAAACAAAAAAACAAAACAAACCCACAAGAAACAACAGGTGTTGACGAGGATGTAGAGAAAAAGGAACCCTCTTGCACTGTTGGTGGGAATGCAAACTGGTGCAGCCACTCTGGAAAACAGTATGGAGGGTCCTCAAATAGTTAAACATAGAACTACCCTATGATCCAGTAATTGCACGACTGGGTATTTCCCCAGAAAATACAAAAACACGAATTCAAAGGGATACATGCACCCCAACATTGATAGCATTATCAACAATAGCCAAATTATGGAAGCAGCCCAAGTGTCCATTGACTGATAAATGGATAAAGAAGATGTGGTGTGTACACACACACACACACACACACACACACAGGAATATTATTTGGCCATAAAAAAGAATGAAACCTTGCCATTTGCAACAACATGGATGGAGCTAGAGAATATAATGCTAAGCAAAATAAGTCAGTCAGAGAAAGACAAATAGTATATAATTTCACTCATATGTGGAATTTAAGAAACAAAACGTATGAACAAAGGGAAAAAAAAAGAAAGAGAGGCAAAACAGTAAACAGACTCTTAACTATAGAGAACACACTGATGGTTACCAGAGGGGAGGTGGGTGGGGTGAAGGGTTAAACAGATGATGGGGATTAAGGAGGGCACTTGTTGTGATGACCAGTGGGTGTTGTATGGAAATGTTGAATCACTATATTGTACATCTGAAACTAATATAACACTGTATGTTAACTATACTGGAATAAAAATAAAAACAAATAAATAAGTTTGGCTTAATTAAATTTAAAACCTTTGCTTGCAAAAGACAGAAGAGAATGAAAAGGCAAGCTCCAGACTCAAAAGAAAATTTTTGCAAGTCACATATCCATCAGGTAACTTGTACACAGAATAGGTAAAGAGCTCTCAAAACCCAAAGTAAGAAAACAAACAACCCAATTAAAACTTGGGCAAAAGGATCCAACCGATAGATACTCCACCAAAGGAGATACATAAATGCTGAATAAGCACACAAAAATGAGTCTGACATCATTTGCCATGAGGGAAATATATGTTAAAACTACAATGAGATACCACTACCTACATGTTAGAATGTCTAAATTAAAAAAACCAAAAAACTGCACGACCAAGCATGCTCCAGTGGAGCAACTAAAACTCTCATAAATAGTTGATGGGTGTGCAAAATCGTACAGCCATTATGGAAAAGGTTTTGGAGTATCTTGTAAAGTTAAACATACAATTGATGACCCAGTTAAACATAGTTGATAACCCAGCAATCTCACTTCTGGGTATTTACCCTAGACGAGGATTTTTCAACAGTGGCATTATTGACTTTTGGAGTCCGATAATTCTTTGTTGTGGGGAGTTGTCCTATGCACTCTAGGATGTATAGCATCATCCCTGAACTCTTCCTGCTAAAATGCTAGCACCACAATCCTCTGTATCAACCAAAATGGTTGTGGCAACCAAAAATGTCTCTAGACATTGCCAAATGTCCCTTACGGGGCTAAGTCATCCCCCATTTCTGCTCTAGAGAAATGAAAACTTAGATAATGCAAACTTATGCCCACACAAAATCTGTTAAAGGCCCTCAAGATCAGGAACAAGACAAGGCGGCCCACTTCTGCAATTGCTATTCAACAAAGTATTGGAAGTTCTAGCTATATATAGCAATTAGGCAAGAAAAAAGTAAAAAGGCAGCCAAATTGGAAAAGAATAAGCCAAATAATCTGTTGACAACATGGTCTTATAACTCTTAAAGATTCCATGCAAAAAATTAATAATAAACAAAAAAATAAACAAATTCAGCAAGGTTGCAGGATACAAAAATCACACCCAAAATTCAGTTGCATACATATACACTAGCTGAACCATCTGAGAAAAGGAAATCAAGAAAACGGTATCATTTACAACAACAGCAAAAAGAACGAAGTATTTGGGAATAAATTTAACCAAAGACTTGTAATGACAACTACAAAACACTGCTGAAAGAAAGCAAAGCAGACATAAATAAATGGAAAGACATTTCCATCTATGTTCATGGACTGGAAGACATAATATTGTTGAGATTACAACATTACCCAAAGCAATCTGCAGCTTCAATGCATTCCCTATCAAACTCCCAATGGCATTTTTGGCAGAAATAAAAAAACCCATCCTAAAACCCTTGGAATCTCAAGGAACCCTGGATAACCAACTCAATCTTGAAAAAGAACAAAGTTGGAGGACTCACACTTTCTGATTTCAAAACTTAACGGTAAAGCTACTATAAATCAAAACAGTGTGATACTAGAGTGAGGACAGACATAAAAACCAACAAGCCCAGAAATAACTTTCACATATATGGTCAACTGACTTTCAGTGAAGGTGCTGAGACCACTCGGTGGGGAAAGGGCAGTTTTTCCAACAAATTATGCTGGGAAAACTGGATATCCACATGCAAAAGAATGAGGTTGGATCCTAACCTTAGACTACACATAAAAATTAACTCAATAGGAATTAAAGACCTCAACATAAGAGCTAAAACTATAAAATTCTTAGAAGAAAACATAAGAGAAAACTTCATGACATCGGATTTGGCAATGACTTATTGGATACGATATCAAAAGCAGAGGCAATAGAAGAAAAAAAGAAATTCGACTTCATCATAATTTACAAGTTCTGTACACCCAAAGACCCTACCAAGAGAGTGAAATGACAACCCACAGAATGGGAGAAAATATTTGCAAATCATGATCTGATTATGGGTTAATATCCATAATATATTTTTGAAAAAACTTCTACAAGGCAACAACAACAAACACAAACAACCTAATTCAAAAATGGGTAAAGGACTTGTTTAGTCATTTCTCCAAAGAGCCACAAATGGCCAATAAGCACATGAAAAGATGCTTAACATCATTAGTCATCAGGGAAATGGAAACAAAAGCCACCATGAGATACCACTTCACACCCAGGAGGATGCCTATAATTAAAAACAAACAGACAAACAAAGGGAAAATAACAAGTACAGGTGAGAATGTAGAGAAATCAGAAGCTTTTGCACCTGCTGGTGGACATGTTAAATGCTTTGGCTGCTGTGAAAAACAGTTTGGTGGTTCCTCAAAAAGTTAAACATAAATTATCATAGGATGCAGCAATTTCACCTCTAGGTATATATCCAAAAGAATTGAAAGCAAAGACTCAGATACTTGTACACCCATGTTCCTAGCAATATTACTCACAATAGCCAAAAGGCAGAAACAACCCAAATGTCCATCAACAGATGACTGGGTAAACGAAATGTGGCCTCTCTATCCAATGGAGTATTAGCTTTAGAAAGGAATGAAACTTTGAGACATGCTACGATATAAATGAACGCTGAAGGCACTCTGCTACATGAAGGAAGGCAAGTGTCATATGATTCCATTTCTGCGAGGCACTTAGAATAGGCATATTCACAAAGCCACAAAGTAGAACAGAGGTTTCCGGGGGCTTTTTGGAGAGGGCCTAGGGCGTTATAGTTTAATGGGTGCAGAGTTTCTGTTTGGGATGATGGAAAAGTTCTGGAAACACATAGTGACGATGGTTGCACAACATTGTGAACATAGCTTAATGCCACTGAATTGTACATCTAAAAATGGTTAAAATGGTACATTTTATGTTCTGTATATTCCACTTTAGTAAAAGATATCAAAAAAACCAAAATCTGTAAAAGAACGTTGCTGGGGCACCCGGCTGCCTCAGTCGGCACAGCATGCGACTCTTGGTCTCGGGGTTGTGAGTTCAAGCCCCACATTGGGCATGGAGCTTACTTAAGACAAAACAAAAAAACAATGTTTGTAACAATTCTATTCATAAATGCCAAAAAACTTGAAACAATCCAAATGTCCTTCAGTGGGTAAGTAGATAAACTGTGGCACATCCATACACTTGAATCGTACTCGACAATAAAACAGAACTGTTGACATGCGTTCCGACTTGGGTGAATCTCAAAGACATTATACTGAGTGAAAGAAACCAGTCTCAAAAGATGGCATACTCTATGATTCCCTTTATGTGGCATTCTTGAAAAGACACAACTACAGCGACGAAGAATAGATCAGTGGCTGCCAGGGATTAGGGTCGTGGGAGGGTGTGACTATGAAGACATAGCACGAAGGAGTACCTCGAAGTTGTTCAGTGTGCTGATTGTGGTGGTGGTTACGTGAATCCACGTATATGTTAAAATTCACAGAACCGCACACCAAGAGAAAGTCAGTTTCACTGTAAGATAATCTAAAAACTAAAAAGTATTATAATGCCATAATAAAACATTTAATGTGAGATTGAGGGTTTAGAATTCTACCATAAAAGTCTTACAAAACTATTGAAATTATAGAATGTGAAAGTCCTGTAAAAAAGAGATCACGTAAGTTAAAATTTTCATTCTTCTAAATTTTCTATAATTTCACAAACATTGAAAGAAATTAAAAAATGATACATAACTTTAATAAAGCAAAACTTGTATTTCAGCCTCTGGCCTAAATTTTTACATTCAGATCAGACCCTGTTCTCAGAGAGAAAAAAAGTTAACATATACGATTATGCGCAAAATCAAAATCAAACCCTATGAGTCATGTAGGCTTGTTACGTGGAACAAGTGAAATGATGTAACTCAAAGTCATTTGAAATTATTATATTACTACAGTTGAAGAGACATACAATTGAATGATATGGGATAGGCTTTAGATAGGCTTTAAACACACCTATATGGTGCTTTCCCCACAGCTACCTGCCTTCAGCCAGTATTCTGGGCTCTTAATCTACCGTGTCATATGGCCTATTAATGCCCAGACAGTCATTAACTAATGATTATAAACTTAGGCAAGAAATCAATCCATAACTGTGCTGTTAATTAAATACTGGGCTTTCTCATAACCTCAAAGATCAGGGATGAACTGCTAGTATCTGGAATGACTCTGCACTTGCTTCTATTAGGTTAGAGATTCACTTCCCTTTTCTGTTCTCTGGAGACAGAGCACAGCTGGTCAGTATCCTTTATAAGAGTGTTTTCTTCTAGAAGTTTCCCAAGGGCCATTACTAAGTGTGAAAAACATCGGGAAGACCACAGCAGATTTGTATATGAGTCACCTTCCATCTGCATATGGTTAAGTGAACTTACAGCACAATTTTTATCAAATAGAAAGGCAAAATGAAGCATTTAATTACTGTTTCACTGGAGATGACCGTGTTTAGATTTTCACTTGCCTACTAACCTCACACATAGGAGGGCCACAACTGTCTTTTCAAAAGTACATACAGTCACAGTGCCTTGAATAGCAGTCTTCTATGATCTCTTTTCAAAACTTCATCGGTCAAACACAGATTCTCTCTGGAGTTCTCTACATTAAGTTCCAGAACAGGCTCGGTCCTGGCTAACATGCTTCATAATTCCCAGAGGTGCTAAAAATCCCTCTGTCTTCAAAAACCCATGCTGCCAATAGAATCCAAGGTAAAGAGAACGGAAGGAACAACACAGGGCAGGAAGGGGAGATTAATTACTTAATTAAAGGATAGAGATGTCACGTCTCTATCTGCTCAGATCTACAGAAAGACCCTATAGCCCGAGTCTCCAGAGACTAAGACACATTCACAGCCCAGGACACTGTCCTCCCTCCCACTGGGACTCAAGTGACTCATCCTTCAGGTGGTTTGGCAGAAAGGAACACAGGGTATGTGAGTTTGCTCTGCACATCCAAGGAGCTACAAAGTCATTGAGATCAAACAGGATATCACAGCCTTGGTGAAAAGAACGCCCGACATTTCCATTCTCCCATTACACGTGCCTCAACCCTGGGTGCTCTTGCAATAGCACGGCCTCCAAATGCTAGGAGGAGCTGGATATTGCAGGAAAGAAAACCAGCTTCAAATCGATTTGTTCCCAGTAACCTGGTATCACATTCAAGTGACTGTTTTCAGATTGCAGGGGGCTTTCTCAAGTTCATGTTTCCTTTATAATGAACTCTTAAGAATATACATTGGGGTGAAGCATATGAAGAGTGTGAAACAGAGGATTACCATTTGGATGTAGCTTTCTTCCTCTTCTCTGGAAACAGAATTGGCAAAAAATCTTGCAGAATTAATACCGTTTCTTTCTGGAGAGAGAAATCTGGTTCGATTGCTGAGAACAAAAATACAGATGAGGTCAAAGCAATGTCTTACAGCTGCTCTGAAAGCCAGCCAGGAACTGACATGGTCCCCATGGGCTTTTCGGCCCTCCCCTTCCAGATACAATTTCCTTCTGGCCAAAGCGATTCCTAAAGCAGTAGAGACTGCCCAGCTTCTGTCCCATTCTGGGGCGAATGGCTCCCAATTCTCAAGGGTTACTTTTTTCCAGACCCTCCATGTGTTAGAGCTCACAAGCTTTCTAGAAACAGACCAGGGCATCATATCATTTAGAAAAAAAAAAAAAACACAAACAAAAACAAAACGCTCCTTTGGGGCTCTCTTGTTTCCACTCAAAGTTACTGGCAAAAGTAATGAGGTGTGACCATTCCTCTGATGGCATGAGAACAAGACTGCAAATCAATTTTCACCCTACTCCTGAGTCAGAAGCACAGACTGCATCTCTCTGCAGTCATGACTGGAAATAGAGCTCTTTGCAGAGGTGTGCTTTGCAAAGTAACTGTATCCTGTGGCCTAGAGAGAGAACCAGGAAACTCCTGGGCCAGGCCCACGACTCTGAAAATACTACTGCTTAAAGATGAGATGAGAGAGTGCAGACACATTTGGGGTTTGTCTGCCAGGTCCACGCACCATCCCTCTTTCTCTGAGAAGTCCCTCCTCCTACTCGTTCACAGGGCTGGGCTTCTGGAAGCTGTGACTCCACTCAGGCTGGGGCAGGCCAACTCCCTCTCCCAGGAAATGTGAGTTGGGGTCAAAAAAGAGCCTATCTCTGCTGGTACTGGAATTATAGCATGTAAATAAGCTCAGGATCTACGGTCATGTGAAGAGAGAAGCAGATGTGAGAGGTGGAGAGTTCTTTGGGTTCCCAACAGCTCGTTCCTAACTCCAGCATCCTGGGACATCCAGTTATATTCCTTCCTTTGTGATCTACAAAATATTTCTGGCTCATGATAACAAACCCTATCTCTCCTTTGACTTAAGCTAGATCAAGTGGGCTTCAGCTACATTTAGTCAGAGTCTTAACTAAAACCGGGAGTGCCTGTGCTGGATGAGGTCCCTTTGAGCAATCAAAGACATACCAAGGTACAGTGCAGGTCCTGGTTAGAGACGCATGTTCCCGGATGGTGGAGAGGTTTCTCAGGTCCAGGGGAGGTGGCCGTGCTACAAGATAATACACGATATCCAGTACAGTAAGTTCTCAGGAGTTAAAGGCCAGAATCGAAAGACATGCATGGTTCTAGGTGTTGGGAGGCACAGTGTGAGCAAAACATATGAAAGCTTCTGACCGTATGTAATCCCAACACCTACCTTACACTCGGCATGTCCAAAATGGAAATTCTCCCTTTCTTACTACAGGCAGAGATGATCACCCAGGTTCTAGTCTTCCCCTCTTCCAGTTCATTGTCTACCTGCTAGTCTTTCTACCTAGACACATTCTTTCCCATCTCTCTGCCTGGTTAGTCATCTTCGGATCTCAGCTCAATGTCTCCTGCCTAGGGAGGCCTTCTTTGACCTCCAGACAAGATCAGGCCCCACATCATGGGCTCTCATGAGTTCTTGTATTTACCCTTCATAGAGCTCCTTGTAGTTTGTAATGATATATTCATCTGTGATTATCCGATTCAGGTCTAGACTGTGCTCGGGGAGGACGGGATTTTTTGGCTCATGTGTTGCAGGAGCCTTGGCACGTGGAGAAGCTCTTGGCACCGGCCCCTTACTCCACCTCAGTCGTCCACCTTGTTGAGTTGGTGATGCATGTATCCCTCTACCAGGGCCTTGACCAGGTTCCTTTTGTTTCCCCCACTAGACTACATGGGTGAGGTACTGAGCTGGAAAGGACATGTGAGTCACATAGTCCCTGGTGAGAAGGTCTCTCCTGGTGGCATCCATCTCACCGACCAGCCAACTCCTGGCTACTCCTCCCAGCCCTGAGTCCATCCAACGTGTTCAGGCCTCGGACTGCCAGGTCCCATAGAGCTGCACTGGCCATACATGGCTATCTAAATTGGTATTTCTTAACATTAAATAAAATTTAAAATTCAGTCTTGGGGATGAAAGGTATAGCATGGGGAATACAGTCCAAAAAATTCAGTTCTTCAGTTGTACTAGCCACATTTCAAGTGTTCAATAGCCACATTTCTATCATCGCAGAAAGTTCTGTTGGATAACAATGCTACAGAAAATCAATTGAGCAAAATAAATAGTGACCTCAAAGTTACATGTCCCTGTGAAATCACGCCTGACCAGAATGAATGATTGTTTCCTCTGAAACTCCGAAGACAGCGTTCGTTCTCTTATTCGGTACTGACTGGATCATTTTTCTTCCTCCAGCTGGTTCTTACCGATCTTCCTCCCCCTCCCACTGAAGAACCTGCCTCCTCATCTTTACCTCCCACCAAGTGCCTAGCACAGCGGCATACCCACAGCAAACGTGCTGTAGATGTGATCTGACTCGAACTGAAGGAGGGGAGACTAGAACGACCAGGCATGAGTAGGGGCCTTGGTTGCCAATTTGGGTCAAGGCCGCCTGAAGCAGTAGTTTTTCCAAAGAGCGAACAGAGGTGGGAACCAACCAGAGATCACAGTCATTGTACCAAATAGTTCCTAGTAATCACACACACCTACTGGGGAGGTGGCAATGGGCAAGAATGAAGTTAGCAAGTTACTTTGACCTGCTTTTCTTTCCCTCTTCTCCTTTCTCCCTCTCTGTCCATGCTGTTTGCAGACCAGAGAAGCTGCCTGGGAACAAGGCAGAAGCTTTGAGGAGCTCTGGGCCTATAGGATCCAGACTGCTCATTGCCCCCAGACACCTCTGCTGATGGGCATGTGCAAGGCAGTGAGTGAGAAATTGCATGTGACCAGGTCTGGCATTCAGGAATTCCTGTCAAAAGTCATTCTTGGCTACCTCACTGTGATTATATTCAAGTCTGTTTAAACAAAGAGACGCCAGGCGGGTTTCATCATCATCGCTTAGTTCTGGGCCTTTGTTAGGGAAGCAGCTGAAGGTGAGCCCTCTGGAATGAACTTGGCTTTGTAGGCTGTATTTGCAGGGCCACAGTGCCTTAAGTCCTATGCCTCCTTTTCTCAGTCTGGGGTGGCAAGCTTTCCCAGCCCTTCCCATGCAGTCCCGGCCACTGCTCCTTACACTTCCCAGCCCTCGGAGGTGGTTCCTCTAGTGCTTTCTTCCCAGAGTGTCAGGAAGGAAACTTTTTCACATGGCCTCTAGGACCCATACCCCCTCTCCTGCATGGCGCGCCTGGTCAAGTGGCTTACGTTTCCTCTGAGGCTTGAGATTTCTGTTCACTGGCGGAGGCTCCAGGTCCACAGGCAGCTCAGGCAGCGGGCTTGAGATGCTTCCTGGGCTCATTGGGATGTAGTCGTCATGGCTGCAGCGGGCTCCAAGACCAGAGACGGCCGCCTGGGGGCCCATGGGCACGTAGCCGTCTTCAGCCCCTCCTGAAGCCGTAGGGGACATGGGGGAGAACCCGCACGGCTGCAAGAAAACAGAACGGTCATGAAAATGGCTGCACACGGGGCTTTGGTTGCAAATTATCCAAGCATAACCTCGAACTTCCTTAGGAAAGTCCAATAAGCTTCCAACTGCAGCTCTGCTTCTGCACCTATTGTATGAGGTGAGTGAGACTCTCCTGAAGGTGATGCTAGAAGACAGTGGGTTAGGAATGTCTGCAGATGCTCTACATATAATGTGATGCCCGAAGTCCTGCCCCGAGCCAGACAAGGGTCTGAGCCATTAGAACTGGCAGGGTCCTCACAGAACACTCAGTGCTGAGTCTCAAAAGACCTAAAGGGAACATATGTTGGTCAGGCTATTTTTGGTCAAATTGAGGCTTAAAGGAACTCAAGTGCCAAACTTACCAAATTTAAACTAAGCCGCTTGTCTCGGTGTCTTAATGATTGGCCTTCTACATCAGCTGTAAGAAACAAGCCAGGGTGGTGAAAACGTAAGACGGTATCAGTTGAAACTAGGTTCCAAGTCCCTATGGACCTCAAGGCCCTATGCTCAGCTCTGGAGAGGAAGAGAAGCATAACACAGTTTCTATACACAAAGCTTGCTATTACGTCTAGTTGGGCAGTCAGAGCACATTCACCAACAGACGGAAATCAGACCAGATTTGGAAGTTTCTGTATCATGGCTTCAGTTCTCTCAATGAATGAGGAGGACATATAGCAAAGAGTTAACAAATGCCTGTTGCATTTATTATATGAATTTTCTGAGCATAGAGATGATAGAGACAGAGAGGGAGGTTTGAAGAGAGAAGGTGTACAAGATCCCTTGTGATAAGCAGACAAGGGGCAGCACCACAGAGCATCACTGAGGGTGAACTGGAGACCTGTGATCATGATTTTCTGCAGCAATAGCCAGCCACTCAGGTACAGGCATGGAGAAAGAGGAAAGTTGGGTTAATCCAGGACTAGAAACTTCTCAGATGGATGTGACAAACAGTGTGACATAAACATTTAGAATAATTGTTGAACTGAAAGAAGACATGTCCAGAAAGCAGAGCAGTAAGATAAATGGGCCTAGACTCAAATGAGATATGATTTTTGGGAATTAGCAGCTTAGAGATGGCAGTCAAAACCATAAGAGTAGATGAGTCCATCTAAGTTGCAAGTGTTGAGAGCAGTTTAACTACAAAACCCTACAGAATCCCAATATTCAAAGAGCAGGAAGATGAGCAACCACAGAATAATGTTAGAAAAGTCCAGTGCTCTCAGCAAGTGGGTACCAGGGAAGTGTTCCTTAAGGACTTGGAGATATGAAAAGTCAGGTTGCCTTGGAAAAATATACTGAAGAGTAAACATCATCTTTTTTCGGGGAGGGGGGCAGAGGGAGAGGGAGAGAGAGAATCTTAGGCTCCACGTCCAGCATGTGAGCCCAACGCAGGGCTCGATCTTATGACCCTGAGATCATGACCTGAGCTGAAACCAAGAATCGGATTTGGTTTCTGATTGGTTTCTGAGCCACCCAGGTGCCCCAAGAGTCAACATCATCTTAAAGTGAGAGAATAATCCCCAGCTCAGAAAGACGTAATGGGAGATTGTGCATTATATACAGATCTTCCTCAACTTCCTTTATCGGTGATGTCCTGATAAAGCCACCCTAAATTGAAAATATTCTAAATAAAAAATGTGTTTACTACATCTAACCTACCAAACATTATAGTTTAGCCTAGCCTGCCTTAAACGTGCTCAGAACACTAACATTCACCTACAGTTGGGCAAAATCAGCTAAGACACAAGCCTATTTCATTTTATTTTTATTTTATTTTCCTGCCTGGGAAAGATCCAAATTCAAAACTCTAAGTACAGTTTCTATGGAATGCATATTGCCTTTGCACTATCATAAAGTAAAAAAAATCCTAAATTGGGGGCGCCTGCATGGCTCAGTTGGTTGAGTGTCCGACTCTTGATTTCAGCTCTGGTCATGATCTCAGGGTCCTGGGATCAAGCCCCATGTTGCCCACCCCTGCCCCCGCTCAGTGGGGAGTCTGCTTGTCACTCTCTTCCTCTGCGGTGCCCGCCCCCCACCCCCGCTCGTGCACACATGTGCACTTTTTCTCTCTCTCTCAAATAAATAAATAAATCTTTTTTAAATCCTAAATCGAACCATCATAAGTCAGGGACCATCTGTATACACATATATGTATACATATACACATATTTTTATTTCTTTATATATTCCTTTTTAACACAAATGGTAGCATATTATACTCCCAATTCTGCAACTTGATTTTTTCACTTAATATCTTGGAGATCAGGGCAGAGAAACACAATCAAGAATTTCTTCATTCTTTTATTCACTGGTATTGTGTTTCATTCTACAGATGGATCATAATTTGAGTATTCCTCTAATATTAGGTATCAATTTTATTTCTAACCCTTTGCTTTAAAACAAATGATAGGGGGCACCTGGGTAGCTCAGTCGGTTAAACGTCTGCCTTCGGCTCAGGTCATGATCCCGGGGTCCTGGGATTGAGCCCTGTGTCCGGCGGGAGCCTGATTCGGGAGCCTGCTTCTCCCTCTCCCTCTGCCTGCCCCTCCCCCTACTTGTGCTCACTCTCTCTCTGTCAAATAAATAAATAAAATCTTAAAACAACAACAACAACAACAACAAAGGATAGGGGCGCCTGGGTGGCTCAGTCGTTTAACTGTCTGACTCTTGATTTTGGCTCAGGTCATGATCTCAGCGTTCTGGCATTGAGCCCAGCATGGGGCTCCCTGCTCAGCGGGGAGTCTGCTCCTCCCCCGCTCGTGCTCTCTCTCTCTCAAATACATAAATAAATAAATCATTAAAACAAAGGACAGAAATGGTTGAAGAAATAGACATAATGAAATAAGAATTGAATGACTGTACTCAGGGAAAAAAGTGAAGAGAAAGATAAAACCAGTCTCAGAGATGAAGCCTAAGTCACAAGATTCCCAGGGAAAAAGATTCAAGTGAAAATTCAATAAATGCCATTGAAGAAATGCCAGCAAACAGCTAAGAGAATAAAAAAGAAAAAGAATCACAGAAAAAAAATGGTTGAAATAGAAGACAGGCAAACAAGATGCAGTATACGTATTTATTATTAGATTCCTCATAGAAGGAAAACCAAACAATGGTATAGTACTAATATTAAAAACTATAATCCAAGAAAAAGTCCACAGATAAAGTAACACCTGACGCTACATATTGAAAGGGCCCACCAAGTACCTGGATTAACTGGCTGGTCAATTTTACCTAAAATGGTAAATTCTATTACAACGGCTATATTGATAAAATGCCAGAATAAAAATAAATAAATTAGGGACGCCTGAGTGGCTCAGTCGGTCAAGCGACTGCCTTTGGCTCAGTTCATGATCCCGGGGTCCTGGGATCGAGCCCCACGTTGGGCTCCCTGCTCGGCGGGGAGCCTGCTTCTCCCTCTCCCTCTGCGGCTCCCCCTGCTTGTGCTCTTTCTCTCTCGCGATCTCTCTAACAAATAAATAAAACCTTTTTTTTTAAGATTTTATTTATTTATTTGACAGAGAGAGACACAGAGAGAGAGGGAACACAAGCAGGGGGAGTGGGAGAGGGAGAAGCAGGCTTCCCGCCGAGCAGGGAGCCCGATGTGGGGCTCGATCCCAGGACCCTGGGACCATGACCTGAGCCAAAGGCAGACGCTTAACGACTGAGCCACCCAGGCGCCCCACAAATAAATAAAATCTTTTTTAAAAATTAATTAATTAATTAAATACCCAGTTCAAAGCTAGAGAAAGAACAACAGAGAAAACCAAAAGACATTACAAAATAAAGATAAAAGAAAACAATAGAGTGTAGAGAAAGAGTAGACTTAATTTTTTTTTTAAAGATTTTATTTATTTATTTGAGAGAGAGAGAATGAGAGAGCAAGCACATGAGAGGGGGGAGGGTCAGAGGGAGAAGCAGACTCCCTGCCGAGCAGGGAGCCCGATGCGGGACTCGATCCCGGGACTCCAAGATCATGACCTGAGCCGAAGGCAGTCGCTTAACCAACTGAGCCAGCCAGGCGCCCCAAGAGTAGACTTAATTTTTTTTTTTTAAAGATTTTATTTATTTATTTGACAGAGAGAGACACAGTGAGAGAGGGAACACAAGCAGGGGGAGTGGGAGTGGGAGAAGCAGGCTTCCCGTGGAGCAGGGAGCCCGATGCAGGGCTCGATCCCAGGACCCTGGGATCATGACCTGAGCCGAAGGCTGATGCTTAACAACTGAGCCACCCAGGCACCCCGAGTAGACTTAATTTTAAAAAACAAAATCTTTGGGGTGCCTGGCTGGTTCAGTCGGTGGAGCTTGTGACTCTTGATCTCAGGGCTGTGAGTTCAAGCCCCACGTTAGGTGCAGAGATTACTTAAAAATAAAATCTTAAAAAAAAAAAATCAAAATCTTTGTTTTCTGGAGAAAAAAATAACCAAAAGGCAACCGACTAGTCAATCTAATCAATAAGGGGGGCGGGGGTAAGCACAAATATCCAAATAAGAACTGAAAAGGATCAAGTTATCACTGAAGCACAGGAAATTAAAAGAAACACAGAGACAATTCTGTACCAATTTCTATATAATTTTAAAATCTAAATGAAATGGATAATTTCCTAGGAAAATAAAGTATACCAAAAGTGACCCAAATAGGAATAGAAACCTTGGGGCACCTGGGTGGCTCAGTCGTGAAGTGTCTGCCTTCCACTCAGGTCATGATCCCAGGGTCCTGGGATGGAGCCCCGCATGGGGCTCCCTGCTCGGCGGGAAGCCTGCTTCTCCCTCTCCCACTCCCCCTGCTTGTGTTCCCTCTCTCGCTGTCTCTCTGTCAAATAAATAAATAGAATCTTAAAAAAAAAAAAAAAGGAACAGAAATCTTACAAATATAAAATACCACAGAATAGAAAAAATCACCATGGTGCTACCTCCCCAAAGCACCAGGACCACATGATTTCCACAGAGAATTTTACCAACCTTTCAAAGACCAGTGCTACACAAATTGTTCCGAAGCATAGAAAAATAAAAACATATTTCTAATTCTTTTTATGAAGTATAACTTTGGTAGCTCAACCTGATCATGATAAAGCAAATCAGAAAACTACAGATTAATATCACTTGTGATTATTAATGTAAAAATCCTATATAAACTATCAGCAAACAGAGGAAGGGAGGACTATTAAATTGGTTGAAGAAAGAGCTCAGCAAAGCCATGCCCCCAAAAGCAATGATAAAACAGTACATAACTATAAAAAAACAACTATTTTGGGACTCTTCAAATTTACCGAAAGCATACAACAAATTGAAAAGCATTTATTCAAGAAAAACTCCTGGATACCAGATAAGAACAGTGTGAGTCTGTGGCATTTGAGCTTGGGGAGCTCCCAACCCCCTCATGAAGACCAACAGCTCTGCTGTCCAAGGGGACTCATTTGATTTGGATCAAGCATATAAACACCCCACCCTCTAGGTGTTATCAAAAGCAGTGGTGACCAGTGACAATCACGGTGAGCAGCAAACAAGTGGACCAGCCAGAAACACAGCAAGATGATCTAGGCAATGAGTCAAGCAAAGTGTACCTTGATGAAATCCCATACTCCCTTGGCAGGTCTGGGAAGCTGTGTGGACGCACGAGGTACACTCATTTAGAAGAGGTCAAAGAGGTAGGTAGCTACATGAGGCCTTGCCCACATAGAAAGTAAGAGCTGGGACAGGCTTGTAAACAGACTGGCAAAGGGTGGAAGCCTCGCTGGCTCAAGAGTTTCAGCATATACTCTGACCGACCACTGGCTGACTAGTAAACTATGCTGACCCAGACCTCTGGGAAGCCAGAATTAAAAATAAAAGTAAGGAACACAAAAGACAAAAACGAAGCAGAGATTTCAGCAGCTGCACATTGTGTGCAGAAGTAGACTCCAGAAAATTAGTCTGAGCGTCATTAAACAAACATACACCATAATAACAAATCCTAGGTGGAATCAGAATGCAGTTGCTATATTATCTAAAATAGCCAGTTTTGAAGGGCTCCTGACTAGCTCAGTCAGTAGAGCATGCCACTCTTGATCTCGGGATTGTAAATTTGAGCCCCAAGTTGGGGATAGAAATTACTTAAATAAAAATCTTTAAAATAGTCAGTTTTCTTTTTTTTAAGATTTTATTTATTTATTTGAGAGAGAGAGAAAGAGTACACAGAGGAGAGTAAGAGGGAGAAGCAGGCTTCCCACTGAGCAGGGAGCCCGATGTGGGGCTCAATCCCAGGACCCTGAGATCATGACCTGAGCCCAAGGCAGACACTTAACCGACTGAGCCATCCAGGCGTCCCATTTAAAGAAATTTTTATTTTTATTTTTTTAAAGATTTTATTTATTCATTAGAGAGGGAGAGAGAGCACACAAGCAGGGGGAGAGGCAGAGGGAGAGGGAGAAGCCGACTCTCCGCTGAGCTGTGAGCCCGACATGGGACTCGATCCCAGGACCTGGAGATCATGACCTGAGCCGAAGGTAGACGCTTAACTGACTGAGCCACCCAGGTGCACCTAAAATAGTCGGTTTTCAACAAAAAATTAAAACAGACACAAAGAAGGAAAAAAAATCAGTCAATAAAAACTGTCTCTGAAAAGTTCTAGATATTTGAATTAGCAGGAAAGACTTCAAAATGCTATTACTTTTTTAAGAGTTTATTTATTTGAGAGAGAGAGAGAAAGAGAGAGCACAAGCAGGGGGAGAGGGAGAAGTAGACTCCCTGCTGAGCAACGGACCTGATGCAGGACTCGATCCCAGGACCCTGAGATCATGACCTGAGCCAAAGGCAGCTGCTTAACGACTGAGCCATCCAGGCGCCCCAAACTGTTATTATTAATATGTTCAAAGAACCAAATGGAAACCATGTTCAAAAAATTACAAGATAGGGGCACCTGGGTGGCTCAGTCGGTTAAATTGCCTATTCTGGATTCCAGCTCAGGTCATGATCTTGGGGTCCTGGGATAGAGCTCTGCATCAGGCTCTGCATTCAGCAGGGAGTCTGCTTCAGGATTCTCTCTGTCCTTCTCCCTCTCCCCTGCAAATGAATAAATAAACCCTTAGGGGTGCCTGGGTGGCTCAGTCATTAAGCATCTGCCTTTGGCTCAGGTCATGGTCCCAGGGTCCTGGGATCGAGCCCTATGCCTGGCTCCCTGCTCAGTAGGGAGCCTGCCTCTCCCTCTCTCCCTGCCCCTCCACCTTGCTCATGCTCTCTCTTGCTATCTCTCTCAAATAAATAAAATCTTTAAAATAAATAAATCTTTAAAAAAAGTTGTAAGATAATATAACAATGACTCATCAATAAAAAGTTAGAAATTGGAAAAAAGCAAATGGAATTTTGGAGTTGAAAAGTACAATAACTACAATGTAAATTCACAAGAAGTCCTCAAGAGAAGATGTGAACTGATAGAAAAATCAATGAACTCCAAATAGATCAATATAAATTGTCCAGTCTGAAAAAGAAATAATGAGAACGAAGAAAAACGAACAAAGCCTCAAAGACTTGTCACCATCAAGTGTATTAACATACATGTAATTAGAGTCCTACAAGGAGAGGAGAGAAGGGAGAAAAAAAAAAGGAGGTAATTCTTTTGAAGAAACAATGGCAGAATACTTCCCAAATTTGATGAAGAACATTAATCTACATCTAAGAAGCTCAAAGAACTCCAAGTAAGCTAAACACAAACACATCAATACCTAGACACATCATAGTCAAATGTTGAAAATCAAAGGCAAGGAGAAAATCTCGAATGCAGTAAGAGAAAACCAGCTCTCTAGGTACAAGAGAATCACAGTAAGATTAATAGCAGACTACTCATCGGAAACAATGGAAAGCCAGAAGGTAGTAGGATTAGAAATTCAAAATGCTGAAAGAAAAAAAATCTGTCAAACGAGAATTCTACATCCGGCATAACTGTATTTCAAAAATGAAGGTGAAATAAAAACATCCCCAGAGAAACAAAGATCGAGAGAACTTACTGCTAGCAGATCTTCCTTATAAGAAATACTAAAGGAAGACCCTAATACAGGTTGAAAGGGAAATGACACCAGATGGTAACGCAAACCCTCACAAAGAACTAAAGAGAATCATGTAGGGTAAATATAAAAGACTGTAGAAGTATATAATTTTCTCATTTCTTCTCTTAACTGATTTAAAAGACAAACGCATAAAACAATAATCCAAAACTTATTTGGGGAGAAGAGACACCTCCACAGTTGCCGCCGCATCAGGGATTTCCGGCTCTTTTTTCGTCGCCTTAAATTCAGATGTCTTTTATGAATAATCAAAAGCAGCAAAAGTCAGCGCTATCAGGCCAGCGTTTTAAAACCAGAAAAAACGATGAAAAAGAGAGGTATGACCATACTCAGTTTCAAGACTGTACTATTCAAGGCTTCACTGAAACTGGTGCTGATTTGGAAGCAGTAGCAAAGTGTCTCGATGCTTCTGGAGCAAAACTTGATTACCGCCGACATGCAGAAACACTCTTGGACATTCTGGTGGCCGGCGGAACGCTGGCCCCACGCGGTATACTGGCAGATGACATGATGCACGCAGATGTTTGTGTGTTCGCAGCACAAGAAGATCTGGAGACCATGCAAACATTTGCTCAGGTTTTTAACAAGTCAATCAGGCGCTACAAATACGTGGAGAAAGGTTTTGAAGATGAAGTAAAAAAGCTGCTGCAGTTCTTAAAGGGTTTTTCAGAGTCAGAGAAGAACAAGGTGGCTATGTTGATCGGTGTTCTTCTGGCTAATGGGACACTTAATGCATCCATTCTTAATAGCTTTTCTAATGAGAATTTGGTTAAAGAAGGGGTTTCAGCAGCTTTTGCCGTAAAGCTCTTTAAATCATGAATACATGAAAAAGATATCTATGCAGTAGCTGCAAGTCTTTTTTCCTGCCAATAAACATAGCGTTGAACACTTCACCAAGTATTTCACTGAGGCAGGCTTGAAAGAACTTTCAGAATATGTTCAGAATTAGCAAACCCGAGAGCTCGAGAGGAACTCCAGAAAGAACTTCAAGAACAGATGTCCTGTGGTGATCCATGTAAGGATATAATTTTGTATGTCAAGGAGGAGATGAAAACAAAAACAAAAACAACATCCCAGAACCCGTTGTCATTGGAATAGTCTGGTAGCAGAGCAAGCCATCAGGCACTTGGAAGCAATACAGCCCTTTACTTGCTGCCTTTACTACCCAAGGTCAGTCTGAGCTGACTGTTACTGAAGATTCAAGAGTATTGCTATGACAACATTCATTTCATGAAAGCCTTCCAGAAAATAGTGGTGCTTTTTTATAAACCTGAAGTCCTGAGTGAAAAGCCCATTCTGAAGTTGTATAAAGATGCACATGTTGCAAAGGGGAGAAGTGTCTTCCTTGAGCAAATGAAAAAGTTTGTAGAGTGGCTCAAAGGTGTTAAAGAAGAACCTGAGTCTGAAGCTGAAGAAGGTGACTGAATTTTGAAACTACACCCTCAGTAAAGCGAACAGGCATTGTAGATAAAATGTCATGTCTCATGTGTCCTGGTTTTTGCATCTTCCTACCTCCCTATATCAAGCACGATGTAAGGGCTTTCATGGCAAATTTTAACTGTTTCTACGGTTACTGGAAATGTTGGGTTTAGTTTCTAAAACCAGGGTTTTTTAAGGTTTTATTTATTTATTTGACAGAGAGAGAGACAGTGAGAGAGGGAACACAAGCAGGGGGAGTGGGAGAGGGAGAAGCAGGCTCTCTGCCGAGCAGGGAGCCCGATGCGGGGCTCGATCCCAGGACCCTGGGATCATGACCTGAGCCCAAGGCAGACGCTTAATGACTGAGCCACCCAGGCGCCCCTAAATAAATAAAATCTTAAAAAAAAAGATAAAACTTAAAAAAAAGAAAAAGGACGTCCTTTTATATAACTGCAGTGCTTTTTATCAAATTCAGCAAATTCGACATTGATATAATATTATTATCTAATATAAGCAGAGAACTACCTGACTTGTTTACAAATATGAACCATTGCATTGAATGGATATAGAATAATGTATTTAACCATGTCTCTATTAATGAACATTAAGGTTAATTCCAATCTTTCACAATTTTCAATCACCAACCATGTACACATATAATTTTTTACATGTGAAAGCATTTTTTTTCTTAAGATTCTATTTATTTATTTGAGAGAGAGACAGACAGCATGAGAGAGAGCGAGCACCAGCAGAGGGGAAGGGCAGAGGCAGAGGGAGAAGCATGCTCCCCGCGGAGCAGGGAGCGGGGCTCTATCCCAGGACCCTGGAATCATGACGTCATCTAAGCCAAAGGCAGCCACTGAAGCGACTGAGCCACCCAGGTGCCCCATTTCTGTAGGTAAAATTGCCCTTCACAGGAGTTAAACCAATCTACACCATCTACCAAAATTACAAATACTATACAGTCCCCATTCAAACACTGCTGCTGTCCCAATACTGTCCTTAAGAGCAACTGTAGGCTACATTCCTAGAAGCGAAATTGCTGGGCCATAAGGTATGTTTCTACTAATGTAAAAAATCACCAAGATATATTCTTTTTAAAATTTTTAAAGTTTTTTAAAGATTTTATTTTGATCACCCAATGCCCATCACAAGTGCCCGCCTTCATCCCCATCACCTAGTTCACCCAACCCCTCACCCCACCTCCCCTCTGCTGACCACCAGTGTGTTCTCTATAGTTAAGAGTCTGTTTCTTGGTTTGTCTCTCTTTTTCCCTTTGCTCGTTTGTTTCTTAAATACCACATATGAGTGAAATCATATGCTATTTGTTTTTCTCTGACTGACTTATTTCACTTAGTATTATATTCTCTAGCTCTATCTATGTCATTGCAAATGACAAGATTTCATTCCTTTTTTCTTATTTTATTTTTAAGTAATCTCTACAACCTAAGGCTCAAACTCATAACCCCAAGATCAAGAGTCGCATGCTCTACTGACTGAGCCAGCTAGGCGCCCCTCATTCTTTTTTATGGCTGAATAATATCCAAGATATGTTCTTAAGAGGAATATCAATGGATACGGTAGAGTGTAAGAATGCTACTATTTGCATTAAAAAGTAGATTATATATGCATATTTTCTTGAATATCCAGAAAACTCTCAAGAAGGATATGGGTGATAGGGAAAGAGCAAACAGGAGACAGAGGTACAAAGGAGACTTTTCATTGTATAACTTTTTGCTTTCTGGAGGAGGAAGAATTGGGGGTAGGATTTGAAACCAGAAGGGCCCTCAGTTAGGTAGTCACTGATCAGAGCCTGTTTCTCCACCCATAAACATTAGAAAAGGAAAGCAAAATAAGGAATATTTCATTAATTTGCCAGTCATCCTTGTGCAGGGGCCATGCTGATCTTTTCTGTATCATTCCAATTTTAGTGTATGTGCTGCCGAAGTAAGCACTATGTACCTTCTTATAATAGTGAGTTTGAAATATAAATATTCCTTTAAAAATTAAATAAATGAGGGCGCCTGGGTGGCTCAGTTGGTTAAGCGACTGCCTTCGGCTCAGGTCATGGCCCTGGAGTCCCGGGATCGAGTCCCGCATCGGGCTCCCTGCTCGGCGGGGGGTCTGCTCCTCCCTCTGACCCTCCCCCCTCTCATGTGCTCTCTCTCTCATTCTCTCTCTCAAATAAATAAAATCTTTAAAAAAAAAAAAAAAAGAATCTGGTATCTGGGGCGCCTGGGTGGCTCAGTCGGTTAAGCGACTGCCTTCGACTCAGGTCATGATCCTGGAGTCCCGGGATCGAGTCCCGCATCGGGCTCCCTGCTCGGCAGGGAGTCTGCTTCTCCCTCTGACCCTCCTCCCTCTCATGCTCTCTGTCTCTCATTCTCTCTCTCTCAAATAAATAAATGAAATCTTAAAAAAAAAAATTAAATAAATGAAATTTGGACTCAAAATATGAGTTATACAGCAGATTAGGCACAACCGAAGAGAGACTTCAAAAATTGAAAGAAATTACTGGAATTCAGTACAAAGAGATGAAAGATGTAAAAGAGAATTCAAGAAACACACAAGACAGAGTGTGAAATCTATAATACATATAATTGGATCCCCAGAGGAAAAGTAGGGACAATGGAGAGGCAATATTTGAAGATATAGTAACTGTGAATCTATAAGCCACAAAAAGAATTAAAATCATCCCAGAATGAAGTTAGGAGATGCCAGAAGCAATGATAAACTAGCAAAATACTTAATGTAAGTGAAGCTTAAAAAAAATGACTGTAGGGGCGCCTGGGTGGCTCAGTCGGTTAAGCGGCTCCCTTTGGCTCGGGTCATGATCCCAGGGTTCTGGGATCGAGCCCTGCATCAGGCTCCCTGCTCGGCGGGGAGCCTGCTTCTCCCTCTCCCACTCCCCCCTACTTGTGTTCCCTCTCTAGCTGTGTCTCTCTCTGTCAGATAAATAAATAAAATCTTTAAAAAAAAAATGACTGTATAAAATAATACCAATGTTTATCCTATGGGATTTAAAGATAGAAGTAAAATATTACATGGTATACGCAAATAATGAATCATGGAACACTACATCAAAAATTAATGATGTAATGTACGATGATTAACATAACATAATAATAAAAAATAAAAATAAAATAAAATACTACATGGTATTAGTATATTAAGTTGGGAGAGGTAATTAGGTCTAAAGCATTCTAATGTCTTTGTATTACACTGGGAGAAGAGTAAGGATATTGATAAATTTCAGATATTAAGTATGCATGACAAAAATATAGAAGGTAATCACTAAAAGTAGAAATGGAATGTATAACTTCCAAATCAGTAGAGGTTACAACTGAAAAGAGGTAAAAAACAAAACTGAAAAGAGGTAGCAAACTCAATTCAGAAGAAAGCAAGGAATGAGATTACATGTAAGAAATTTTGTACAAACAGGAAAAACAGAAACCACAAAATAAAATGGTAAAAATGAATCTAATTAATGTAAATAGGTTAACCTTTCCAGTTAAAAGAGAAAGACTGTCAGACTAGATGAAAAATTTAAATAACAATACAAAAAATAGCTGTATGTTTTTTATAAGAAATGTATCTAGGGGCGCCTGGGTGGCTCAGTCGTTAAGCGTCTGCCTTCGGCTCAGGTCATGATCCCGGGGTCCCGGGATCGAGTCCCACATGCTTCTCCCTCTCCCACTCCCCCTGCTTGTGTTCCTGCTCTCGCTGTCTCTCTCTCTGTCAAATAAATAAAAATCTTTAAAAAAAAAAACAAACAAAAAACCGAAATGTATCTAAAATTTAGTCATGGAAAAGATGAAAGCCAAACAGTGAGAAAATACGTACCATGCCAATACTAACCTGTTGGTTAGTATTTATTAGTAGTATTTAGTACTTAATACAGGCATAGCTATGTTAATATCATATAAAATAGACTTTAAGACAAAAACATTACTAGAGAGTCATGACAAATTGATAAAAGTTTCAATTCACTAGGAAAATATAAAATCCTAAGACGTATGTAACTAATAACATAGCTTTTAATGATACACAGAAAAATCTGACAGAATTATAAACGAGAAAGAGACACTCACTCTTCAATCATAGGGGTAGACTTGAACATACCTCTCGGTAACTGCTACAATAAAGGAAACAGAAAAACAGTGCAGATAGAGGAGGGATGAATGACATGATCACTGAAGAACTTGACCTGAGTGACCTGCATAGAATACCTCACTGAGCAATTTCAGAGTATGCATACTTTTCAGGTATATTCAGATTATTCACAAAAATACCTGTGTATTGAGCTGCAAAGAAATCTCAAATTTCTAAGGGCTGAACTAGAGGATGTTCTCTAACCAAAATATAATCAATGAGAAAAATCACTAGAAAATTCTCAGGTTTGGAAATTAAGAAATGCAGTTGTAAATAATGTATGGGGCAAAGAAGAGACCACAATGAAAACTAGAAAATATTTTGAATTGAATGAAAATGAAAATATGACATCTCAAAATGTGTGGGATGTGGCTAAGACAATGTTTACAGAAAATCTGTAGCCTTAAACATGTACGTTAGTTAAAAAAGAAAGGCAGAAATTCAATAAGCCACCCATCCATTAAAAGAATTTAGGGAAATATGCAAATTACCTCCAAGGACGTACAACAGGAGTCAGGAAACTTTTTCTGGAAAGAACCAAATGGTATTTTTTTTTTTTTTTACAACCCCTTAAAAGTGTAAAAACCATTCTTAGTTGGTGGGCTGTAAAAAAACAGGCTGTTGGTCAGATTTGGCCCATAGGCCACAGTTTGCTGACCCAAGAAGGAAGGACAGAATAAAGATATGAGCAAAAGTTTATGCAACAGAAAACAAATATACAACTGGAAAAAAAATCAACAAAGCCAAAATTTGTACTCTGGTAAACAAACAAACAAACAAAAAACAAAACAAAACAAAAACCAATGCAAAACAGGAGTGCCTGGCTGGCTCAGTGGGTAGAGCATGTGACTCTTGATCTCGGGATCGTGAGTACAAGCCGCATTTTGGGCGTAGAGCTTACTTGAAACAAAACAACTAGTAAAAATGATAAACTGCCAGCAAGACTGATTAAGAAAAACAGATGAAGGCCAACATTATGAATATCAGGAATGAAAAGAAGCTATTATTACAGATCCTACAGATAACAAGAGGCTATTATAATCAATTTTATGACAAAAAGTTTGAAAAATTAGGAGAAATAAACAGATTGCTTGAAAAATATAGAAAATCTGAATAGTCTATTAAAGACTAAAGAAAGAAACTGACTCCTTAATTTAAACATCTTTCCTCAAAGCAAACCCCATGTCCCAGGGGCTTTTCTAGTAAATTTTAGCAATCAACTAAGGTAGAAATAATACCAATCATACACAAATTTTTCTAAACACTAAAAAAGAAGAAAACTTTCTAGGTTGTTTTATGAAGTCAGCATAACCTTTTTCTCTCCTACCAAAACCTGACAGAGTTATCAGAAGAAAAGAAAAGTATAGGACAATCTCCCTCAGAAACACAGATCAAAAAACAAGTTCAAAACATAATATGAGCAAAACAAATCTAGTAATTTATTTAAAGGATACCCTTTATGATGAAGTTGAGTTTATTTTAGGAATGCAAGGTTGGTTTGTCATTCAAAAAAAATTAACCAATAAACTTCCTCACATTAAGAAGATAAAAGAGAAAAATCATATGATCATAAAATGTTTCAGGGCGCCTGGGTGGCTCAGTCATTGAACGTCTGCCTTCGGCTCAGGTCATGATCTCAGGGTCCTGGGATCGAGCCCTGCATCGGGCTCCTTGCTCAGCGGGAAGCCTGCTTCTCCCTCTCCCACTCCCCCTGCTTGTGTTCCCTCTCTCGCTGTGTCTCTCTCTGTCAAATGAATGAATAAAATCTTAAAAAAAATAAAATAAAAATAAAATAAAATAAAATGTTTCAACAAATTCAATATCCATTATGAGTTTTAAAAAATAACACTTGGCTAAGTAGTGTTATCAGAGAATGTCTTTAATCTACTGAATGGTATGAATGGTATTGACAAAAATCTGCAGGTCGCATTATAATGGTGAAATGCTGGAATAAGAGAAGGATCCTTGTTATGACCACTCAGATTCAGCAATGTCCTAGACTTCCTAGCCCAAGCAGGGACAGGAGAAAAAGTAAATGAAAGTATGTGTTATAAAAGATGAAATGCAGTTATTATTAGTATTTGCATGTGATATGATTGTAAACAAAGAAAATGCAACATAATCTCTAGTTTAGAAAAGCTAGATACAGGGCGCCTGGGTGGCTCAGTTGGTTAAGTGACTGCCTTCGTCTCAGGTCATGATCCTGGAGTCCCTGGATCGAGTCCCGCATCGGGCTCCCTGCTCGGCGGGGAGTCTGCTTCTCCCTCTCCCACTCCCCCTGCTTGTGTTCCCTCTCTCGCTGTGTCTTTCTCTGTCAAATAAATAAATAAAATCTTTAAAAAAAAAAAAAAGCTAGATACAAAATCAAAACATCAAACTAAATTAATTTTTTAAAGATTTTATTTCTTCATTTGACAGAGAGAGAGAGAGAGAGCACAAGCAAGGGAATAGCAGAGGGAGAGGGAGAAGCAGGCTCCCCGCTAAGCAGGGAGCCCAACGTGGGGCTCTATCCCAGGATGCTGGGATCATGACTTGAGCCGAAGGCAGATGCTCACCAACAGAGCCACCCAGGTGCCCCAAAACTAAATTAATTTTTTTAAAAGTTTTATTTATTTATTTGACAGAGAGAGACAGCGAGAGAGGGAACACAAGCAGGGGGAATGGGAGAGGGAGAAGCAGGCTCCCGCTGAGCGGGCAGCCCGAGGCGTGGCTCGATCCCAGGACCCTGGGATCAGGACCTGAGCCCAAGGCAGACGCTTAACAACTCAGCCACCCAGGCACCCCTAAATTAATTTTTAGATAGTAGCAAAAAAGTTATTAAAATACCATTGACAATAACATTAAAAAAAGAAGAAATATGTGGAATTACGTTAAGAGATATGCAAGACTTCACTAAAAACTATAAATCAAATTATAGACAGAAATCAAATAAGACCTATATAAATGGAAGGATATTTACTGTTCATGAGCTGAAAAACTCAACATTGTATGAATGTCAAATCTTCACAAGTTGGATTTGTGTCTGTATGTTTGGAACCTGACCAGCTGACTCTAAACTTGGCCTAGAGGGGCGCCTGGGTGGCTCAGTCGTTAAGCGTCTGCCTTCGGCTCAGGTCATGATCCCAGGGTCCTGGGATCAAGTCCCACATCGGGCTCCTTGCTCGGTGGGAAGCCTGCTTCTCCCTCTCCCACTCCCCCTGCTTGTGTTCCCTCTCTCGCTATCTCTCTCTGTCGAAAAATAAAAAAAAATAAAAAATAAACTTGGCCTAGAATAGGCATGGTACTAAGAACAGATGGGAAGGGGGTGCCTGGGTGGCTCAGTTGGTTAAGCGACTGCCTTCAGCTCAGGTCATGATCCTGGAGCCCCGGGATCAAGTCCCGCATCGGGCTCCCTGCTCAGCAGGGAGTCTGCTTCTCCCTCTGACCCTCCCCCCTCTCATGCTCTCTCTCTATCTCATTCTCTCTCAAATAAATAAATAAAATCTTAAAAAAAAAAAAGAACAGATGGGGAAGACTTTAAGACAGAAATGTCAATAATTAAGGGATTGTGGCATTGGTGCAGACTGGACCATGGGGCCCAATGGGAGAGAAAGCAGAGCTGAGAGGCAGACCCTCCCATACACAGCATTTCCTTTATGGCAGAGGGGGCACTGGAGAGTGTTGGGAATTCGAGGGCCTTTGCAATCGAGGGTGCTGGGTCACTGGACAGAGATCCATGTGGACAATAATGAACCTTGACTCCACTCTGCTGTTAAACACAACCATTGATTCCAGGGAGACCTCAACGGGCTAGGCAGAATAATCAATTTGACGTACTCCCTCTGCTTTATTGGATCCATTTTGCTTCTATCCATCACTGTCGTTTTGGGTCTCTGTTTCATGGTCAAAACCTCTGTGGTTTTTTTTTTTTTTAAGATTTTATTTATTCATTTGACAGAGAGAGACAGCAAGAGAGGGAACACAAGGAAGGGGGAGTGGGAGAGGGAGAAGCAGGCTTCCCGTGGAGCAGGGAACCCGATGCGGGGCTCGATCCCAGGACCCTGGGACCATGACCTGAGCTGAAGGCAGACGCTTAACGACTGAGCCACCCAGGCGCCCCTACACAGTCAGAATGAGAAATTGACACAATTTGAAATGGGTTTGCATTCCTTAAACTTGCAGAATTCCTTTAAGATATGACCTTATAGGTAGCAGTGTGGGAGTGATTACATTGATCATATTTGGTTGGAACACTGGCGGGGGGGCGGGGGTGGAGAGAGGGAGGTAGAGGGGAGAGAGGAGGCAGCAAGGCAAGCCCATCAGAATAAACAGCTTTACAGAGAAAGGCAAAAGAGGGCTCCAGGAGGGCATGCCAACAGACCAAGCTGATAGGGCTGGGTGAGAATTATCTTAATGGTGACAACTTGGTAAAAAAAAAAAACCTGGCTCTGACTTCCTTCAGCGGCCACAGGGACCTAAGGATCTCTACCGGTGGCCAGACTTGAAGGGGAATTTCGAGCATTCAGGGTGTGTGCTTCCGCCAATGGCCTGGCTCTATTGGAAGACCAGCCTGGCTTGAGTCAGGGACACTTGCAATGTCCTCGTGTGGACACAAGGAGTAAAGAGGAGGCAGGCTTCACTCTCACTGTCAGCAACCAACACTTACCTTTCCAGGTCCTCATGTTATCTAAACCGGAGAGAGAGATTCTTCTTGGTGCCATAGTGCACTCTGGCTTCTTGAGCTGCTTCTCTGGGCGCCGTTCAGAGAGATGGCTTGGCTTCGGGGGGCGGGGAGGTGGCATGTTGGACATGATGTCTAGTTCTTTTGCCTCATAGGGCAAGGAACCTTGGTTTTTATCTACCTGAATGGTGGAATTTAAGGAAGTTTCTGGCAATGGTGAAGAACAGTGATCCCTGGTTGGCCCATTGATATCTCTGCTCCATAACAGGGCAGCCTGAGGCCTCAGGGAAGGCGCCTTCTGAGAGCCACTCCCATGGCGTGAGGGGTGGGCCAAGTTACTGGGGGGCACGGGCTGCAGGCAGTCAACAAAAACGTCATCAAATGAAGTCTGTTCCAATGAGCGGTCTGAGTTTGACCAGCTATCACATCTGGTGGGCAGACTGCGGGGAAAAAAGCATATAAATGTGACTGAAATGGAGCAAGTCCCTGGCAGAAGTCAGAAGAGGAAGGCCACCTATCCACGACAAAACCCATGCTGGCCTCTTTCCCATGCTTCCACATTCCCTCCACAGCCCTCACCAATCCCTGGATGCAGGAACCAATGGTTTGTTCATTTTTGTCATCCTATCGGTGTCAGATACATATGAAAATTCAAGGTTAGACATGAAAGCCACATGCATGACTCAGCCCTCATAGTGGTTGATGGTGATCTGTCCCCACCTTGGCTGCCGCAGGAAGAGGTGAGGGGAGACACACCCGCTAGCAGATGCTACAGCTAAATGGACTGATTTGGTCAGGCATGCTGAGCACACGTCAGCACTAGAGCCCGCCAGAGAAGGCAGCGGAGGTTCCACAGACACAGAGAGACGTGCACATGAGCATACCTGGTGTGCCGCGGTCTTCCAGTCTCACAGTTGGACAGAATCAGATAATCAGGAAGGGAGAGAAACTCTGACTCACTTCTGCTTTCCTCGGCGGCTACGGAATTCGTGCTTAGGTCATCTCTCGGCAAGGAGGTGGGAAGGGAGCTGGCAGGGGATGGCTGGAGGGAGCAGGGCATGCGAGAGAAGCTCTCCATGGAATCTGCTGGAGAAATCATTTCCTGGGTTAACGTTTAAGAATGGCTATAGCACTCACTCACAAATCTCAAACAGCATCTACGAGGCCAAATAGAAGATGCAAATCACAGCTGGTGTTTGTACTGATGGAGGAGACCATTTCCCCAAGCTATAAACAATGTCTGGGGAAGAAGGCCAATGTTCCAAGACTGAAGTGTTGAATCAATTAAGAGTAAAAAAAGCCAAGCATTCTTGGCCTAAAAATCTGCAGTAACATAGTCTACTCACAGCTTCTTTATGGCTCTCGGCCGTAGCCCTGCATTACTGTTTATTCACTCAACAAATACACACACACACACACACACACACGTATATTTATGCATAACATGTATGTACATACTTACATATGCATGTGTGCAGATATGTACATCTGCATATGCAGATATATGGGTATTTCTGTCTAGGCAGAATACCTCCTATTGCACCTACTATGCGCGCAGAACTGTTCTAACTGTGCCAAGACAGACTCTGCCTTCACTGGAGTCTACAGTCCACTAGAGGAGACAGACAAATAAAACATAAATAAAGAATAATGGTAATGATGTGTAAGGAAAAGGAAAGAAAGAAATAGGGTGTGATGGCTGGTAAAGCCGACATTTCTCAAGGAGCATGATATTCAGAGACTTCCAATGAAAAGCCGGCTTTTATTTCCCCTTTGAACCACGTTGGCAGAAGTTCAGGATTCCTGAGTCCGAGTGGCCAAGCACTGCCTGAGTTCAAGTCCAGGCTCTACTGGAACCGTAGGCCTGCTACCTACCTGCTGCAAGTTTCCTTCTTTGTAAAGCACATACACCACAAAATCGCTCCGAGGATAAGCTGAGCTAATACACAAGAGCATTTAGCAGAGCTCCTGGCTACAGTGCACATGATGCGTTGACTAGCTAGGGTTGCTGGATACAGGACCAAACACTGTATGTGAAAAGCCACAAGAAAGATCTCTGGGCGTGGTTCTCAGATGAAGAGGACTCTACTCTTACATCCTCTTAAAAACTAAGGGGGGGGTGGGGTATAGGGAATGATAAAGGTCATAGGGGGTGGTTTCTGGCTTCTTCCAAATTCCCACCAGACCTGTCCACTTTCTGCCTGGTGTCTGACTCATTCCTGTTCCACTTTGGATACTGGGAAACATGTTATATATCTATGTTTTAGGATAACTCCCGGATGAGGAAAGAAACAGAGGAGACACATAACATTGCACACGGATATCTATGTAGTTTGGGCTGAAGGTAGGGACTAAGGTGGCAGAGAGCGAGCGGCAAGCCTGGAAGAATTGGTCAGGGACAGTCTGTTTGCACTGAGTTGGACTCTGGCTGGGAAGGATTCACTGCAACTTTGCAAGTAAGCTTCTCTGTTGTAGCAAGGATAAAGAGCTTGCCATCACTTCATTTCCTTTTATTTCAGTGCTTTCGAAGCTCAGTAATGTGACTGAATAGCTAACTGCACTTACTAAGCTTCCCAGGTTCATGAAAAGAAAAGGATTTTGTCCTCAGGAAGCACACGGTCCTGTGCCACCCTAGAGAGCTGCAGCTGACTCCCCACCGCCACCTAGTGTTCCAGTGTGTGTTTCCGTGGCAGGTGACAAGCATAAAGTAAGGGTGGAGACGTTGAAGCCATTGGCCACTGGAACTTAGGACTGATTAACATGCTAAAGGAAATCAGAGTCAAGATCTCAACAGGTTGAGGATTAGGGGCTCCCCAGCAAACTCCATGAAGGTAAGTGAAATGTAACGCTAGGTGCACAATACATAGGAATACATGTGCTTGCATGTGTATGAAAGAGAGAGCAAGTGTGAGCAAGCCCAGGAGTGGCCCAGGGCAACCTCAGAGCTAATTTGTCCTGCACACAGCTCAAGCTGATTGGAGATATGAGAAATTCTTCCCTGCCTATGAGAAGTAGCCGAGTTCTGTCCTTCTACCTCCCCGGGCTGAACAACCCAGTCGACAACAGAAAAACTGGAGTTCCGTGAATTACCGAAAAACACTGATATTTAATATTTCCTGGAAATCAGCAGCAGCAACAGCGTGGGGAAAACCAGAGCCCTCCAGGACATCGTCACCCACATTCTACTTTTACTGCATCTGTTGTCTGTGGCTGATGCAAGCAAAGCTGTGGAGTGGCTTCGAAGCCACTGAAGTCACTTGTAACGTTCAGGATGTGGCACGTTCAGGCCTGAAATCTAGAACCAGGTGAAAGGAAGGCACCTCTAGCCGTGTAGTTTGTGGGAACAATTCTGATATCAAGCAGCCTGTCCAGACACGCTTGAGGAGGCGGGCGGGCCTCGTCCCCGGCCCCTCCCGCGGCCACCCCCCCCACCCCCGCCCCGCGCACAGGAACCCCAGCTCTGCTCTCACCTGCGCCATCCTCCAGCTGGCCGAGGTTGCAGACCTGACTGATGCTGTACACCCACACCAGCATTTCCACCTCAGTCTTGGCCACCAGATAAAAGGTACGAGAAGTCGTCTTGACAATGAACACGAAATTATTCTGAAACTCCTTCCGCACGAAGCCAGGGCCCACGTGCTTCCAGACGGCGCACTCGCTCAGGTCGATGGCGCGGATGGGCTTGCTCGAGTGCTTGCTCCTGTAGTACTCCAGCACGTCGGGGTTGCCGCTCATGCGGCCCCGCCGGAGGACAAACCAGCGCCTGCGCCAGGCCTGCGGAGAGGCGATGCGACAGGGAGTTACTGCACCAACGGCGCTTGCTTCATGACAAGGACGGCAGAAAAATCAACCGGCCATTCCAACAAGGAAATGCTTTGGATGAAATGACTAATGCACCATCTTCGAGTCTGTTTTATTCAATGACTGTAAGGACGGGTCCTCAGGACTGGAGTCGTACAATCGTCACCATGGATGCGGCAAAGGTACGTAAAAGAAACGGATGTATACTCACGCTGAAAAAAAACCTTAGTGACTAATAAGAAAGCTTTCTTACCACCATCCGGCTCAGTCCAAAAGCCAAGATCAGACATTCAAATCACACATATGAGGAGTGCCCACCATTGTATCATCTAACACTGTTATTTAACTTCTAGAGAGTTGCTCAACAAGAAAGGAAGAATCATATACATTTGACTTCATCATCTGAAGTTGACGACTGTCTTTCTGTAAACCCCCAAGTGCTCTACCAGAACCCATTTAGTCTCCAAAAATATCCTATGGGAGAGGTAACTATTTTTATGTCCATTTTCTGTATGAGAACATTGAGGTTCAGAGAAATTAACTAAGGTGTCCAGCTGCAGGAAGGGATTTGAACTCAAGTGAGGATGGAAGAACTAGTAATGCGTGTGAGGTAAAAGAAAAAGTAGAGAGGGGGAGTATAGCCAATTCTTTAGGGATGTCTGACTATAAAGTGGGAGAGCTCTGGGCCAAAGGATTTTTTTAAACTTTATTTTAGAGACAGAGCAAACAGTGGGACGGGGAGAGGGAGAGGGAGAGAGAATCTAAAGCAGATTACACACTGAGCACGGAGCCCGACTCAGGGCTCAATCCCATTACTCTGAGGTCATGACCTAAGCCTAAACCAAGAGTTGGTCGCTCAACTGTATGTGCCACCCAGGTGCCCCCAAAGGATTTTTTTAAGAAGATTTTATTTATTTGACAGCGAGAGAACACAAGCAGGGTGAGCAGCAGAGGCAGAGGGAGAAGCAGGCTCCCCACCGAGCAGGGAGCCCGATGTGGGGCTCGATCCCAGGACCCTGAGATCATGACCTGAGCCGAAGGCAGACGCTTAACGACTGAGCCACCCAGGTGCCCCTTGAATTTTTTTTTTTTAAAGATGGAAGACACTTAAGCATTCACCTCGTAAATCACAGTGTTTCCCAATCCGGGATTGGGACGCCCCAGAGGGCATCTGACGAGAGTTGTGTTTTGCATGTCCTAAAGGTTGGGAGTGGAGCAGGACAGGAATTGTCTGGCCCAAAGCTATCATGCCC
This sequence comes from Neomonachus schauinslandi, assembly GCF_002201575.2. NCBI lineage: Eukaryota > Metazoa > Chordata > Mammalia > Carnivora > Phocidae > Neomonachus > Neomonachus schauinslandi. Next base: position 989,129 of record NC_058419.1, on the reverse strand, counting down.
TGTTGAGAAACACCAAAACAATTAAAAGGAACTTTCCTCAGTGCAACAGGAATCTCAGAAAGAGCCAAGCATTGAGGTACAATGATCAGGGAAAGCTTAGTCCATGCTCAGAAAAGAGAATGATGTTCCAAAGAAACATGGCTCTGCATGCCACAGGAGCTACTAGGGAAGACCTAGGGCTCCTCGGCTCCCCACTTACCCCTGACCTAGAATGAGCTACGTCCTTGGGTATGAGGCCTAGGAAAAGATGTTTATTTGCAATTGACCGTGGCCCCGCCATTCTAAGGAGTCCTCAGTATCTGTAAACTTCCCTGCCCTCTCCTGGAGAACTTCCTCAAGTTCCCCATTTTCTCACAGGCTGACGGGCCGGCAGCAGGGCTCTTAACCATTGGAGATACTCGCTGTTGCAGTTGGCAAATGCCAAGTGGAGAGATTTATAGCTCTGTGGTTTGCTCTTCTGAGCAGGGGCATGTGTGACAGCAGGAAGTGTGGGCTTCTGCCAGGAGGCATGGTGACCACTGGGACAGGAAGTCTTGTATCTCGAGCTTCATGCATGCCTGACACATTTATAAGCCCACCAGCTTAGACCAGGATGCCAGGGGAAAAGGAAAAGCTGCCGTCTGGAGTGTTCTCAGATCCCTCCCTGCCCAGGGCACATGAGATCCAAGGCAGCAGAGAACCTGGTCAAGCACTGAAAGGGGGAAGGCCAATCATCACAAATGGCCTACTATGTCTCCTCAGACTAGAAAACCCTTTTGAAGCCATGGCAAGGGGCAGCCATGAGAAGGTGGGCAGCCGCTTCACGCTGGGTTGGGACAAGGAGGGGAAAACGGTGCCTGGCAGGTGAGCCCTGGCTTGGTTCTGCCTTTACAGACACTGTAAACCTCTGAGGAGACGTTTGTCCACTCAGAAGAGGGACAAACCAGTGTGATTAAGTCCTTGTTTTTGAGACAGGAGAAATAACAGCATGTTTGTGTGCTCATGGGAATGATGCAGGAGGACGAGAAAAATTACTGATTTAATAAATTCCTGTTGCAAAAACATGGCATCGGATGGGGTGGGGCCACTAAACAGGAGAGAAGGAGCTCAAGCATCACTATGGGCTTTGGAACATGGGGGGATGGGAAACTGGGCAAACAGGAATATGAGCCCTAATCCCTGGCTTCCCCGAGATGGTGCTAGGCCCAGGGAAGGGGTCCAGAGGATGAGGGAACACCACGTGTGCCTGCTAAGGAAAGCCTTCATGGGGGATCCTGGGGTACCCCAAACTTTCCAAAGGCGACTTTGGTAGGGAAATGTGAAGAGGAACTTTGTTGTACTTCCCAAAAATGATTCTAAAAGAGGAAGTCAAACTGAGTGCAGAACCAAGTTTCAACTTAATTGCTCTTAGTTTTATGGGAACAGCTTTCTCATCCTTTAATAGTTTTGGGGGGAAAATTAATATCAAGAATCACCACGCATCCTGCCAGATGATGGAGACAGAGAAGGAGGTGAGAGCTGGTCCCTAAAAGAGCCTGCTCTCTGGCTGGGATGGTAAAGAGGTAGAAATATGAAATGGGTAGATTTCAACCCAGGGCAATGACTGCAGTCATTTGTTCAACAACTATCTCTTGATGGCCTACCATGCAGACCATGGGAAAACAGAGGTGCACAAGGCACACACCCTGCCACTCAGCCTTGTGGGCAGCAGGGGAAGCGGGCAGACGGATAAACAGACAATTGTTTAGGGAGGTAAGCACTATGATAACGGAAAGCCCAAATTCTAGGGGAACACACAAAAGACACAACTCTATCAGACTGGTGGGCCTGGGGAAGCTTCCAGGATGGCTAAGCTGAGCCTGAAGAAGGGCCAAGGAAGCAGCCAGGGCAAAGGCCCTGTGGTGACGGCTTATATTCCAGTTATTTTGTTTCTTTTTTGTAATGCAGGTATCTGACTTAAGCTTTGATTGCTGAGGCATCCATTTCAAAGAGGCTTCTACTTCAAAGATACTTTCTCCCAGGAACACATGGCCACAACAACAAGATGGAGAGCAGGGCCCCTCACCCCACCAAGGCACCGCGATTGATTTTGGTAACTGACCATTTGGGCCGCTTGTTTTTTCTCTTCCCACGCTTGTGTTTCAAACTCACTGATAGTAAGCCCATGAAACCCTATGCCCCCACCCTTGACCCTAATAAACGCATAACCCCAGGCCCCCGTGAGCACTCTCTCTACCGACGACCTTGCTGTGTAGCCCCAGGTGTTCTGTGTCATTTCCAGGCCTCGTAAGTAAAACACTTTTATTTCTTCAAAATTTCCTAATGGTTGTTGCTAAGGGGCATCTTGCAATCATAGTAAGAACCACAGCAATGGCTACTGAGGGGCTGAGACCGGCCTGACAGGCACCAGGATGGAAGACGCACGAACAGAGAAGGGCAGGTAGTTGGCAGGGCTGTGCAGCAGGCATGGAAGCAGAAGGAAAAATGACAGTCACCCAGTAACTTCAATAGGAAGCAGCATAACTCACCAGCCCGCCCTCCCTCAGGGTTTTATTTTACTTTTATTTTGTATTTCTTATTTTTTTTAAAGATTTTATTTATTTATTTGACAGAGAGAGAGAGATAACGAGAGCAGGAACACAAGCAAGGGGACTGGGAAGGGGAGAAGCAGGCCTCCCGCCGAGCAGGGAGCCCAATGTGGGGCTCGATGCCAGGACCCTGGGACCATGACCTGAGCCCAAGGCAGACGCTTAACGACTGAGCCACCCAGGCGCCCCTACTTTGTATTTCTTTTAAAGATTTTATTTATTTGAGAGAGAGCATGTGCGCGCACGAGTTGGGGAAGGGGCACACGGAGAGGGAGAAGGAGGGACAAGCAGACATCCCACTGAGCAGGGAGCCCTTCTGGAAGTGGGAGACATGTGACAAAGACCCCTGAAAGCAGTTGGCCAGCACCAAAGCCTGGCTGGCTCAGTCTTGATCTCAGGGTTGTGAGTTTGAGCCCCATGTTAGGTGTAGAGATTACTTAAAAATAATAAAGTTAAAAAAAAGATCTGACTAGGGTCATGTCAGAAGGACTCTGGAGTCAACCTAAAGAAGCTCCACTGGCCAAATATGGAACAATTTGAGCTTTAATGAATATAATAATTACAGTGGCTTGAAACCCCTCAACTATGTTTAAATCCATGCATTCATCATGATATTAAAAGAGAAGAATTTTTCATCCTCAGAGGATGTGAGGGAACCACTTCATTAATCCTGCAAACTGGAAAGCAAAGGGAAAGGAATTGATCATTATCCTGCTTCTCCTAGACAAGCCATACCACTGGGAAGATGAAGGGAAACATCTTTTTATAAATGTATTCTGACTAATAAAGGAAAATAAATGATAGAATTAGAATATCACCATTTTGCTATCCCCAGAGAATTAGTAGGGATACGTATTAAGCATCAACAGTTGCTAGCTCAGGAAGCAAAACAGGCAGACGTTCTGTGCCTTCAATAGCCTGGCATTCGGGTGTAATCAGCCAAAACCCAGACTGTGGGAAATTTGGCATCTCAAAGGCCTAGGTTCTTCCCCAGATAAACGATAAGAAAAAGAAAGGATGGGGGGCAGGCTGTCTATGAGATCAAAACTTTATTTACTTTTAAAGATTTTATTTATTCATTCGAGACAGAGGGTGGGGGGAGAGACAGAGGGAGACAGAGGGAGAGGGACAGTCATGATCTCCAGGTCCTGGGATCGAGCCCCACATAAGCAGGAGCTTTAATTTTTTTTTTAAGATTTTATTTAGGGACCCCTGGGTGGCTCAGTCGGTGAAGCATCTGCCTTCAACTCAGGTCATGGTCCCAGGGTCCTGGGATCGAGTCCCGCATTGGGCTCCTTGCTCAGCGGGGAGCCTGCTTCTCCCTCTCCCTCTCCCACTCCCTGTGCTTGTGTGCCCTCTCTCGCTTTGTCCTGTCAAATAAATAAATAAAATCTTAAAAAAAAAAAAATGCACATTAGGGGCGCCTGGGTGGCTCAGTCGTTAAGCGTCTGCCTTCGGCTCAGGTCATGATCCCAGGGTCCTGGGATCGAGCCCCGCATCGGGCTCCCTGCTCAGCGGGAAGCCTGCTTCTCCCTCTCCCACTCCCCCCTGCTTGTGTTCCCTCTCTCGCTGTGTCTCTCTCTCTGTCAAATAAATAAATGAAATCTTTTAAAAAAATAAAGATTTGGGGGCGCCTGAGTGGCTCAGTCAATTAAGCATCTGCCTTTGGCTCAGGTCATGATCTCAGGGTCCTGGCATCGAGTCCTGCATCGGGCTCCCTGCTCAGCGGGGAGCCTGCTTCTCCCTCTCCCTCTGCTGCTCCCCCTGCTCATGCTCTGTCTCTCTCAAATAAATAAATAAAATCTTTAGAAAAATAAAAATAAAGATTTTATTTATTTGAAAGAGAGCGAGCGAGCATGGGGGGGGGGAGACAGAGGGAGAGGGACAAACAGACTCCCCACTGAGCTGGGAGCCCGACGTGGGGCTCCATCCCAGGACCCTGGGATCATGACCTGAGCCGAAGGCAGATGCTTCACCGACTGAGCCACCCAGGTGCCCCGAGATCAAAACTTTAAATTATAGTGCTTAGGGGATGCTCATTGGAGTGACAAGAACATTAAAAAATTGCAAAGAAGAGATTTCTACACATGCCAGGGTAGGACTAACCTACAGGGAGAAGGAGGTCGTGACTGAGGTGAGGTACATGGAGACGTTTCAGCCCGGGGTGGTAAAATTATTTTCCAACTGGCTGGTGGTTAGAAGGGTGCTCATCTAATAATAATTAAACCATAATTTGTTCTATGTGGTAAAAAGGATTTTATTTTATTTTTTAAAAGATTTTTATTAATTTATATGAGAGAGAGAGAGTGTGTGTGTGTGAGAGAGAGAGAGCGTGCGAGCGCACAAGCGGGGGGAGGGGCAGCAGGCAGAGGGAGAAGCAGGCTCCCGCGGAGCAGGGAGCCCGATGTAGGGCTCGATCCCGGGACCCTGGGACCATGACCCGAGCTGAAGGCAGATGCTTAACACTTAACTGACTGAGCCACCCAGGTGCCCCAATAAAAAGGATTTTAAAACAATTCCTCTGGAGGGGCGCCTGGGTGGCTAAGTCATTGAGTGTCTGCCTTCGGCTCGGGTCATGATCCCGGGGTCCTGGGATCGAGCCCCGCATCGGGCTCCCTGCTCGGCGGGAAGCCTGCTTCTCCCTCTCCCGCTCCACCTGCTTGTGCTCCCTCTCTCGCTGTGTCTCTCTCTGTCATATAAATAAATAAAATCTTAAAAAAAAAAAAAACAATTCCTCTGGAGAGGGCATGTTCACGGATCCATTCGATAAACGGTTATTAATTGCCTACCACGTGCCAGGCACTGTGCACAAAGGGAAGAAAAGAATTTCTAGGCCCACAGAGGGGCCTCACATCCTCTGCTGCTGTCTCTTCTCACTTGGGAGCTGGTTTCCATGGCTGCACTGAACTCCACCTTCTCTCCCCTTGGACCTCCTCTGCTGGGCAGCTCATGAGCAGCTCGGGAAGCCAAGATAGAAAGGGGGGGAAGTCAACAGTTCTGGATAGACTGTGAAGACGAGCATGTCCTGCACCAAGAGGATCTAGAAAGCAAAACCACTATGCAAACAATTAGCCACAACTATGACTCAGAAATAGAGTACAAGAAGGGGGGGCTGGATTAAAAGTCAGGACCTGCATTTGAATTCTGATTCTACGTCTGACTTTCTGGGTGACCTGGAGCAGTTAACTTGACTGCTGCGAACCTCAGCATCTGCAAATGGACATGATATGCCTTGGCCTGCAGTGAAGCAATGAGAAATGGACAGCAAAACATTATCAATTTGAAAGTAAATTATAAAAAAAAAAAGAAAGCAACTTATAAAATGATGATGGGACTTGTCACCAGAGCACAAGGCACTGCTTGCCCTGGGGAAACTGCTTCTCCTCTTCTGGAACCCATACCCCCTGCCGTGCAATAGTGGGTTCTGAGGGCTTTTCCAGTTCTGATAATCAAAGATCTGTTTCCCATCAGCCTTTCCTGCCACAGCCACCAAGCTGACTCATGACCACCCCACCAGTATCATCTCCAACAACAAAAACCTGCAACATCCTGTAACCTTGCGGAAAAGTGTTTATGCTCATTCCTAGAATCTGAGAAGGGCTAAAACTGAGCTCCTCCAGGAAGGTGTGTCTAGGTCACAGGTCTGTTTATTTTTATGGAATTGTTAGCGGAATAACTGAATCTCATCCTTCTAAGAGTAGAAGCTATGTGTTGTTCTCCTCTTAAACCAACCCAACTTGCTGACTTCATAATTTACAAACACCTCCTGGTTTGTTTCTCGATACACAGTGACCCACCAGGTTAAACAAAAGTGCAAGTGCCGGCAAGGCTGAGGTGGGGCTGTGCAACGGTGATCTAGGGAAGGGGGCCTGAGACTTGAATCTGAACTTCTCCGTGTCCCCCGCCCCCCGCCCAGCTCATATGCTGAAGTCTTAACCCCCAGTGCCTCAGAGCGTGACTGTATTTGGAGACAGAGGCTTTACCAAGTTAAAGTGAGGCCATTAGAGTGGGACCTAATCCAATACGACTGGTGTCCTTATAAAATGGAAAACTTGGACACATACATAGAAGGAATATATCGTGAAGACGCAGAGGGAGGAGACGGCTATCAACAAACCAAGGAAAGAGGCCTGGAATAGATCCATCCTCCCAGCTCTCAGAAGGAACAAACCCTGCCGACAGCTGGGTCTCAGACTTCTAGCTTCTGAAATCATGAGACAATCAATTTCTGTGGCTTAAGATCCAGCAAAGAAATACATTCCTCAGCCTTTATTATGTATTTGAACCACCTGGGAGGACTTTTATTTCCAGCCACATTGGTGTACCTGGCACTGAACTTATCTCCTACCCATAAAACCAACTAGAAAACTACACCAAGTATATGCAACAATTGCTTTTAAACACTGGATGACAGTCAGTGCAGGGCTGGGACCTGCATGAGAAGAGAAACAAAAGAGGTCAGCCCAACGACCACCCTGGCTTTCAGCCTATAGGCCCATTTCCAGACTACAGTACAGGGAGGTGTTCCAAACAGATTACAGCATTCTTGCAGAGTTGGGAAGACAGAGATAAAAATTCTGGATGGTTGAGATGGCTGAACTTCACAGGGAAAAGTACCAGAGAGGAGGGAGCCAGGTAAGTAAAGAGTTCCAGAAATCCACATAGGAATTCCCTCATAAGACTTCAGCTGAATACTAACAAGCACGTGCGTGGGGTTAAACTCCATGAGGTGAATGCAGTAACAGCTACTGGAGACCCACAAACTGAACAACCACCAGAGCTCACACAGGGCTGGGACATGTCTAAGTTCTGATCAGCTAGACTAGAAAAACCTGAAACATTCAGTAAATACTCTTAGAAAGGCCACAGCTTAGAGTTAGAAATAGGCCAAACTGGCCCTGGAGTGTAACTACTCTAGCTTTGCCCTAGGAAAGCTTAAAAAGAAGCCTTGAGGGGGCGCCTGGGTGGCTCAGTAGGTTGAGCGTCCGACTCTTGATTTCAGCTCAGGTCATGATCTCAGGGTCCTGGGATCGAGCCCTTTGTGGGGCTCCCTGCTCAGCGGGGAGTCTGCTCAAAATTCTCCCTCTCCCTCTGCCCCTCCTCCTGCTCTCTCTCTCTTTCTCTCTCTTAAATAATTAATTAAATAAATAAATCTTTAAAAAAAAAAAAAAAACAGCAGCAGCAGCCTTGGAATGATCAAGCTGATCTTCAAGTTACTTAATTGCCTGCCAGAACAAAGTTCAGCACTTTGTAAAGGAAGATAACAAAATCCAGATACTCTACAATATAATATTTACAATGTAAATAATCCCCCCAAAACTACTAAAAATGGAAAGAGTCAGGAAAATGTAGCTCATAATCACGAAAAAAATCAGTTAATACACAGAAGCCTAAAAATCACAGAGATGACAGAATAAGCAGACAAGAATTTAAAACAGTTCTATTGTTTGAGGTTTAAAGGAAAACATGTTCATAATGAGAGGAGAAATAGACAAGAACAAAATTGAACTTGTGGAGGTAAAAAATACATATCTGAAATGAAACATTCATTGGATGGGTATAACAGCATATTAGACACTGAAGAAGTGACCGGTGAATGTGAAACACAGAAAGAATACCTGGGAGAGAACAGAAACACCCAGGGAGCTGCTAAAAATGCACAGAGACTAATTCAGCAGGCATTTGTAATGATTATCTCGGCAGACTGGGATGCATAAAAGCAGCCCCCCTTTCTTTTTTTTTAGATTTTTAAAAAATTTATTTATTTGAGAGAGATAACAGAGGGAGAGGGAGAAGCAGGCTCCCTGCTGAGCAGGGAGCCCAACTTGGGGCTCAATCCCAGGACCCTGAGATCATGACCTGAGCCGAAGGCAGATGCTTAACCCACTGAGCCACCCAGATGCCCCTATTAATTTCTTTTAAAAGATTTTATTTATTTATTTGACAGAGAAGGAGAGAGCACAAGCAGGGGGAGTAGCAGAGGGAAAGGGAGAAGCAGGCTCCCCGCTGAGCAGGGAGCCCGACGTGGGGCTCGATCCCAGGACCCTGGGATCATGACCTGAGCCGAAGGCAGACGCTTCACCAACTGAGCCACCCAGGTGCCCCTAGCAGCCCCCCTTTCTAAAGGTAAGTGGCCAGAGATGAGAAGAAAGGAAGGAGTCAAGAGACATAGCATGCACAAAATTTGAGCAGAGAATTCTAACCTTTTATGGGTTATGAACCCCTTAGAGACATGATGAAATACACGGACCTTCTCTCATCAGAAACACGCAAGTGCCTGCATGCTCTCTCTCTATTTTTCTCTTGCTCTCACTCTCTCCCACACACACCCCCACCCCCCACCCCATCCCCATTCTGGACTGCCTTCCCTTATCGAACTACACAACACTCTCCTTTACTGGCCTCTTCCAGTTTCACGTCCCTTAACTACCATGTATTTGATGGTGATTCACAAAATTATGTTTCCAACCTGGATTTTTCCCAGGAATTTCAGACCCATATAACCAACAATCAGACATCTCCACTTATATATCTATCTCTTAAACTTAACATGCCCCAAAACTAAGCTCTCAATTTCATGCCTCTCAAATCTACTCCTCTTCCAGCCTTCCAAAACCTCAGTAAATGGTACCACCATCCATTCATTTTCTAAATCCAAACCTTGGGGTAATCCTTGCTTCCATTTTCCACATCCAATGCATTAACAAGTTCTTTTAACTCTACTTTCAAAACATTCCAAATCAACCCACTTCTCTCTCTGCATCCCCTACAACCACCCTGGTCCGAGTCACTCACATCAACTCTCAACCCCAATAAATTCATTCTCACCAGAGAAGTCAATGACCTTCTAAAAACCTAAATCTGATCATATTGTTCCATTGATTAGCCCCTTCCGAAGGTTTCCCGATGCCTTAATAGTAAAATCCAAACTCTAACGTGGCCCAGAAAGTCCCACATGAACTGGCCCTGCCCATCTCAATCACCCTCTTGCTCTTTCACACTGGTCTTTTTGATGTTCCTGTCACTGAGACTTCAACTTCATTGTCATCTCCTCGGAGACCTTCTCTGATCATCCAAATTAAAGTGGCCAGCCACAATCATTCTCCACAACATCACCCTATCTTAATTCCCTCCAGGCCACTTTCAATACCTGGTATTTTTCTTGTTTGTTCGAGATTTGCTGTCTGTTCCCCCACCCCCCCCACCCATCCCCCACTGCTTTGTTCTGTGGGCTTAGCACTGCCTGGCACAGAAGAGTTGCTCAGTAAATACTTGTTGAATGAATGAATTCCACACAATTTCGCGGTATCATAGACCTAGGTTTAAAATACTACTCTTGAGAAACAGGACTAGCTTTGTGGGTTCATAACAAACCTCATCACCAGGATTTCTTCTTCATATATCTATGTGCCAAGAACTGGGGATGTGATGCTGAACCAGGTAGACATGATCTCTAAGCTGGACTTTAGGCAGTCAGGCAAGGCTTGGTACTGGACCTTTATTTTTTTTTTAAGATTTTATTTATTTATTTGAGAGAGAGAGACACAGCGAGAGAGGGAACACAAGCAGGGGGAGCGGGAGAGGGAGAAGCAGGCCTCCCACCAAGCAGGGGCCCCGATGCGGGGCTCGATCCCAGGACCCTGGGATCATGACCTGGGCTGAAGGCAGACGCTTAACGACTGAGCCACCCAGGCGCCCCTATTTATTTTTTGTAAAGATTTTATTTATTTATTTGACAGAGAGAGAGCAAGCACAAGCAGGGGGAGTGGCAGGAAGAGGGAGAGGGAGAAGCAGGCTCCCCGCTGAGCAGGGAGCCCAACGTGGGACTCGATCCCAGGATCGAGCTGAAGGCAGATGCTTCACCGACTGAGTCACCCAGGCACCCTGGTACTGGGCTTTTAAATCAAACACTATAAATGCTCTATCCAGACACTGCAGCATGTTGTTCAGGATTAAACTGGGGTGTGAGAGTGATCAGTGAAGCATACCTAAAATGAGCTTTTATCAGTTACTACAACAGATAATCAAGGCTGAAGTTTATAAAGGATCGACCTTAAAAGTTTGAGCACTTTATTCGTGCACTCAATTTTACTTGTACAATAAGATAAACCTGGCTGGGCTCGAGCAAGTTTCTTGGGCTCCAGAATTCACTCCAATAAAACTGCAGTGGCCCGTCTGGATTGTGTCCATTGTTGAAAGACACTGAAATGAACTGAGAAACATCCTGAAAGTCTCTGAGGCTGTAAAAAGACACCTCGGGTTTAAACTTCTTTTCTGGCCAGAGTGATTACTGGCCCTTTGTTTCAGCGGAATTGGCCCCCTGCCCCCTCTGCAGTGGTGAAATCCCAAAGCTATGAAATCATTTCCTCCACATACGCACAGGATGGGTCAGCAACCTGCCTTCGTAGCCAGGCTTTCCAACTCAGGCTGAAGGAACAAAACCCACATGTAGCTGAGGTGTTGACCCTTCAGCATTGCTGTCCTCTCAGCGATGGCAGTTTCGGACTTAACCTGTCAAAGCGACTGTGTGGGCCTCTTCGCCTTCTGATCCATCAACGTGCTCCACTCTGTCCTGGCCAAGAGTATCCAGAGCTCCAGAATTTGCTGCTCTGATTCCGACTGCTCCGATTGCTTCTAAGCATTGCTCTCCTCCGGAGCTGCTTCTAAGCTCCTTCAGTGGCTGCAGGATATGCCTCCGATTAGAAGAGAACTGTTGCTAAGAAGCTACTCTCTGGGCGACTTAAGCCCGTTCTGACCTCGCCTGTATGCCCTGGGATGGCAAGAACATCTCCTGTTTGGGTCCCTGAAGTGCCTCCAGCATCTTTAACAGTCTTGGCAACGCAATACATACGTGATGTGTGCTTGTGGACTGACGGACGGCCTGCAGCATGTGGCTGTAAGGAGTTAATAGGAAGGACCCTTGTGTTGGAACACGACAGCAGTGGGGCTCACGTGAAGCTCCATGTGCTGAAACCGCATGCGAATGAGTGTGTGTACGACAGCATCAGTGTCACTGGCTGGTCGTGCAAGAAAGTGACACTAAGGGAATGAGAGGCCACCAGCCTCCTCGGGATCTCATTAAATAAGTTTACAAAAAGATCCTCGATCCACAAGAAATCAAGAAAGCACAGAAAAGGGAAACCTCGAAGACGTGGGGCAAACAAAAGGCACAAATCAGATGCTTGATTTCAATCCAAGTGCATCAACACTTACGTTAAATGTAAAGGGACTCAAGGCTTCGGTGAAAAGACATTTATTGAATGGGATGTGTGCAGGCTTTTAAAATGCTCACAGTGGTCTTGAGGACCAAGTGCCGTGACAGAATGTGCTGCGTGGATGAATTCACAACTGCAGAGACAGAGGACGAACCTAGAGAGGTGGCAGCTGGGTGGTGGAAGATGTGGTGGGGGTAGAACTGATAGGAACTGGCCCACTAGAGGGGTGCGAGGGCTCCCAGCAGAATCAGAGGCTCTGGTTTACTACTATTGTGTCATGTGTTATCAACTGCATGGAACAAGGGCAAATGAGATTTCACTGATGGCATTTCTTTCTCTGACACGTTTATCAACTTATATTCATAGTGCTGTGAAGCGGTCAAGGCAGCTAACTTTCCAGAAAAGGAAGCTGGTCCTCAGAGACATGAAGTGTCTTGTTCATTAATCCAAGTTTCATGGCTCCTCTTTCAGTGTTCAAGAACATTCTTTAACTTAAGAAATTGAATAAAAATTATTTGAAATTACGGACACCTGGGTGGCTCAGTCGGTTAAACGTCTGCCTTTGGCTCAGGTCATGATCCCAGGGTCCTGGGATCGAGCCCCGCGTCGGGCTCCCTGCTCCGTGGGAAGCCTGCTTCTCCCTCTCCCGCTCCCCCTGCTTGTGCTCTCTCTCTTCTATATATATATATTTGACATATATATGTGTAATAAATAAATAAATAAAATCTTTTTAAAAAATCAGTTGAAATGAAAGAAAAGAGAAAACAGTAGGAGTTGGTTGGTGACCCAGGAAGATATCTTAAAATGTCACCAGGCAGGTTTTCAAGCTGGTTGCTCCTGCAGTTTACTGGAGGTGTGTGGGGGGAAACAGTGACAGAGTCTTACCCTCAAAGTCACTCGTTAGAGCCCTTTCCGCAAAGACTGTGTTAGCCCACAGAACTGTCAAAATCATTTCCCCTAATTTAGCTGTCTTCCAAAGTGGAATATTTTTGTCTCTTTACATACATTCTTCTCTAGAGTCCAGAAGACACGGAGGAAGAAAAGACAAGAGAAATAAGACTTGCCCTTGTCTGATTTACTGACTTCATTTCCTCTTGCATTCCTCCTCATCACTGTTCCTCTATGAACAGGTTTCCCCCATTGGGTTTTTCTTGTTGGTGTGTTGCTATTGAAGTGGACTTAGTGAATGCTAGTTAGTGTTTAGAAAACCTAACAACTCAATCACTGCCTGCCATTTGTAAGGGCCCCCAGGAATGTTGGATGTGGTCCCAGAACATGAGATGAAGGGGAGCATTTGGTAACGACTTGGAGCTCCCATTCTTTTCCCAGTGGTTTCACCATGAAAACGCTCAGGAAGTTTGGGGTGTGTTTATGGGTTGCAAAAGGTGAAAATCATCAAAGAAACAGAATTCTGGATAATGTTCTACTTTCTCTCCGCCTTCTACTTCCTTGCCAAGGGGGACTGCAAAAGCCATGGGACCCAAGGGCAGCAGGTTGGGAATTTCCAGGAGCACGTTATACTGCTCCTCTTTGTCCTGGCTCAGTGCCACTAGCCCTGGGATTGCTGGTGACCCTTCAGCCTGATGGCCTGTAACCTTCTGTTCGCTGCCAGATAGAGCTAGGACTTGTCCCAGGCATGGAATAACTTCCTGTGATTGTCCTGGAGATGGCCTGGCCCACAGGATCAGCTTCCATGGTTGTCAACAGAGGCAGAAAAGTCCCGTATCTCTGCAATGTGGTGAGCCTTGGAAGGAGGAATCCTGAGGAGGAATGTTCAGCAGAGATAAGTGTGCCACACTACATGACATGGACTTGACCTTCCTCATGTATTGTCAGTCCAAGTGCCACTGAGTGTCCTGGCTAGTTTCTCATTAGTTCTTACATGGCAGATTCTTAGAGGTCATTAAGACCAGCTAATCAACTTTGCAGGTGCTGTGAACCTGGAAGGGTCACCAATACATTAGGTATCAGGCTCAGGATGCAAAATAATGGGTTGGAACAATGGGCCAAAACCAACACAGGAATAAACAGCTGTCTGAAACTAGTAACTAGTTTCTGTGATAGATTAAGAGTCTGAGGTAGAACCGAAACACAAAGGAGGTGATCAAGTCTGAAGGAACATTTGAAATGACAACTTGACCACTGAGCTGGTTGATGGGGATATCTTTTAAAGCAGGGTACCTGCAAAGGCATGAACGTAGAATAAACTTTTAAAAATCATCCTCATCCCAAAGTGTTGGGTACAGATAATGGTGATGGTTATATAACATCATGAATGTATTTATATATTTTTTTAAGATTTATTTATTTTAGGGGTGCCTGGTGGCTCAGATGGTTAAGCGTCTGGCTTCGGCTCAGGTCATGATCCCGGGGTCCTGGGATTGAGTCCTGCATCGGGCTCCCTGCTTGGCAGGGAGCCTGCTTCTCCCTCTGCCTCTCTCTCTCTCTGTCTCTCATGAATAAATAAATAAAATCTTAAAAAAAGAGATTTATTTATTTTAGAGAAAGAGAGAGTGAGCACAAGAGCAGGGGGAGGGGCAGAGGGAGAGAGAGAATCTTCAAACAGAGTCCCCGTTGAGCACGGAGCCCGACTCAGGGCTCAATCTCTCAATCGTGAGATCACGACTTGAGCGGAAATCAAGAGTCCAACGCTTAACCGACTGAGCCACCCAGGTGCCCCATTAATGTATTTAATGCCACTGAACTTTACACTTACGAATGGTTAAAATAACCAATATTATATTATGTATATTTTACTACAATAAAAAAGTGACAAAACAGTACTTTCACATCCATGGGTGTCTGTCCTCTAGGGACATTCCCCACTGCTCAAGGTACCAGGGCTTCTGGGACTGTCACCGAAGTACCAGCGCAACAGAAAGATCTGAAGCGACACAGATTTCGCAAAATATACAGCAATAATAATAGTTAACACAGGTGTCCCAGGAACCATTCTAAGTGCTTTGGATGGATTGAATTAAATCATTTAACCTTCGCATGGACGCTGTGAGGTACACACGCTTCATACATATGAGGAAACTGAGGTGCATGCGCTAACATGCGGCAGAAGTAGGCTTTGAACTCAGACCATCTACCTCAGGAGCCCGGGTCTTAACAGTGTGCTCTAGTGAGATCAGAAGCTGCTATCCACTGACTACAGCTGTGTCGGTCAAGGAGCTTAGAACGCCCCAAGAGTGAGTCAGGAAGAAAGGAATGAGCGGAGTGCTCACTTCACACTGGAGCAACGCAGAGCAGATTAGCAAATTCGTGAAGTGCTCCCCCAAAATGAAAGGAATGAGGAGAACTGGGATTGGGATTGTGGGAGAGTGTGTATTTGGGTTACACGGTCTAGGAGAGGAGAAAATACAGCACCATTTTATCAAAATGAGCTCAGTCTAGCAAGAGATCTCATTTTCCTCAAATACAGGAATTTGGAAAACATTTGGAAAACCTGGTCTCTTGGGTTATTAGATATAAGATATCTGAGCTTTAATGCTGAGAAGAATCTTTTTAAAATGCCCCAACAGTGCCTGATGCCTAGAGGGAGCTCAGTAAACCTTGCTGAATAAATTAGTGAATCTCTCTATTTCACTGCAGGTAGTGTCAGATTAAATTCTGCCTGGATTAAAGATTCACATTTAAAAAGGAAATTAGAGGGACGGCTGGATGGCTCAGTGGGTGAAGCATCTGCCTTGGGCTCAGGTCATGATCTCAGGGTCCCGGGATCGAGCCCCACGTCGTCTGGCTCCCTGCTCAGCGAGGAGTCTGCTTCTCCTTCTCCCTCTGCCACTCCCCCTGCTTGTGTGCTCTCTCTCTTTCTGTCTCTCTCTGACAAATAAATAGATAAAATCTTTTTAAAAAAAGAAATAAGATAACTAAAAAGGAAATTAGAACAGTATTGCAAACACAGAGGTGGACATTTACCTAACCCTGGCAGCTGGAAATGCTTCCTAAAAACATGGTACCACTGCCAGAAATGCTGAAGAGAAAACAGTGCCACGGATGAATTCCTAAAAAATAGAGATGTCTGTGCTTGACGCACGTGTGTTACGTGTGAGCCTGGGGTGTAGGCAGGTGGAAGGGAAGGGAAGAGAGGAAAGTGAGCAGGAGACGGAGGGAGCCATCCTCAAAGGGTCCAGCTTGGATGGTGGCAGCACCTCAGGGCGGGTGGGGCATCAAGCCGTCAGCGACAGCTCTAAACACTCTTCTGACTAGAGGAAGTTGCCAAAACCACCTCCCAGCCTCTGGCCAGCACAAACTGTGAATCAATAGAAGCTACTCCGCCCAAGAGACCACAGGGCACCCGTGTTTATTTAAGCTCCTGTCTCAGCACGGGAGAAGTGAAGATCCCAGAGGGTGCCAGCCTGGACACTTATCCCTGGAGAGTAAAAGAACGTTCTCAGTTTCAACTTGGTTTCATTACTTCCTTGGCTCAAGGCACATACATCTGCTGCGAGGAAGAACCCTTTATTGTTTACAGTTAAGGCAAACCCCCTTGGCCTCCTCACTGCTGACCCAAATGCCCTTCCTTTCCCCCAGGAACACATGAACACAAGATGACACTAACCAGACTCACTTCCAAAGAGGGTGAGGAGATGTACAACTGAGCTAGGGTCTTTCCATGAGTTGGATCTTCCTTTTGTATTTTGGGTTCTTTTCATTCTTTTCGATGAGTTTCATGGAAGGGGATTATGTGCAAACATGTACTCAGAAATATGTTCCTTCTTTCTGCCAGCTCTGGCAGTCTCATAGACCAAAGCAAAAGAGTATCTGGTTGTTTAAATTTGGGTAATGTAATTTGCTATAAAGCATTAAGGTAAAAAAACTAAAGAGTCATTTCAATAGATAAAAAAAAAAAGTGTTTTCGGGGCTCCTGGGTGGCTCAGTTGGTTAAGCGACTGCCTTCGGCTCAGGTCATGATCCTGGAGTCCCGGGATCGAGTCCCGCATCGGGCTCCCTGCTCAGCGGGGGGTCTGCTTCTCCCTCTGACCCTCCCCCCTCTCATGCTCTCTCTATCTCATTCTCTCTCTCAAATAAATAAATAAAATCTTTTAAAAAATAAATAAATAAATTTGTGTAATGAGGTTGGATGTTATTTCTTATGTGTCATGTCTCTTTGTAGACCTCCTTCTGTAAACAGCTGTTCATATAATTTGCCCATTTTTCTACTGGGATGCTGATCTTTTTCTGATTGAAAAGGATTATTCATGAAGGTAAAGGATATGAACTCTTTGCTTGCCACACATGATACAAAAAGGTTTCACTGTTTGTCAATTTGCCTTGGAAGTTTATATTGTTTTTGAAGTACCTAATGCCTAAAATAGTGCTTGGCAACATTTAGGAGGTGCTCGCTAAGTATCTGTTGAAGGACTAACTGAATGAATACATGAATAAACAGAAGTTTTATTTTCATATAGCAAAGGTTTTCCCTGTCCCAAGATCAGACTGACATTCCACAACCTCTTCTAGAAATTTTGTCATTTTCTTACATTTAAATACAATACATCTGCAATTAGTTTCTCGTATCTGTAGTACATGGGATTGAGCTATAATTTTCTTTCTTTTTCTTTTTCTTTTCTTTCTTTGTACTGGAATCTCCTTACCTAACTTGGTGTCAGGGTTATCGAAGAAGTTTCATTTCATTTCTTTCATAGTTACAGTATAGAGCCAGATAACATGTCAGGGCCTAAGACTTTGGCAAGGCAACATTAGAATTCTCATTTGGGGTAAAAATTTGGGTGAGGTTAAATGACCACTTCAACTTCAGTTTAATTTCTAATTACATGGTTCTCACGACCAAAGACCCTAAACCACTGACTTATTGTCAGCACTGAAAGCCACAGTGTAACAGACTTGCTTCTTGTGAAATAGGAACTGGTGGTGATGAACTGAAACAACTACCGAAAAGGGACCACAGAGCAGCCCGCTGGGGGACCCAGGTGGCATGTCGCTGCCGCTGCCTTTTACTGAGCAACAGCGAGGTTATTTGTCTCCGTGGGAGGCAAGGAAAAATTCTTACCTGTGAAGAAGGCAAAATAAGCAGAGTTACCAGAATAGAAGCAAGTCTCCAGTGACAGGCATACAGACACGAGTAAGTCACACAAATAACCCCAGTATAGCGTGGCAGACGGAAGAGAGGCAAGGCCAGTGGGACAGACTGAAGAGGCTCCATTTGGCAGGAAGACAGGGCATTTTCAGGCACGGGGCACCAACCAGCAAGGGAAGGAACCCTGACTTTGAGGTCAGTCACTCTAGGCACTTGGGGAGAGAACACTGAGCAAATCTGCTCATGGGCTCACTGTGCAGGGAGCGAGACAGACAAGTAAACAGAGGGGGTGCTCTGCAAGGGAAGGAAACTGACTTTGATCTATTTCCACTCCAACACCCGCCCTTAGCTACTGAGACAGCAGATGTGGAGCCACCCCAGCCAGGGCCTCCCAAGATGCTTCAGGGCCGGGTTACACAGGGTCTCTGGGCATATCCAGCATGACACAAGTTGGAAGCCTTCCGCACTCCATGATTATAAAAAAAAATTTTTTTTCTATATTTTTCGTTAATCTTTTATTGTTTAATTATTACAGGAACACAATTGTGAGATGCTGGACAACTCACAGAAACTATGTAGGAACAGAGCTATAGATTTGCTTACAAAAAAATAAAAAATATCTACATGGTGAAAGACTCCTTGAACAAAGTTGAAATAATGAACATAGAGTCAGCTACAATTTAATAAACAAAACACACAAAGAGCTTCTATGAAACACTAAGATAAATATAAATGAGTAATAAGAATCAGCAAAACATATGAATAAGCATTTGACAGAAGACACAGATAGCCCAAAATCATATATCCAGACACCGCTAATTAAAGATGTGATACCTTGGAGCGCCTGAGTGGCTCAATCCACGATCTCAGGGGGAGTCTGCTTGAGATTCGTTCTCTGCCTCTCCCTGTGCCTATCAGATTGGCAAAAAATGTTCAAAGGTGCAGAATGCTGTGTCTTCATTGCTGTTTACGTTGTTATTTGTAATGGCTAAAAATCAGAAAGAAACTAAATATCCATCAAAAGGGTGAATAAATTGTGGTATCAATATCCCCCTGTACCCCAGTTACTCTCCTTTGTTGTCATTCTTTGAGTTCCAATTTCCTCATCCCACTTACAAGTCTGAGTGAAATGAAGAATAAAGTTCCTAACTCTAAAACAGAAGCTAAGTGTCAAAAAACTGAGAAGAGGCTTTTTACAAGACATCTTTCTATAATGTAGCCCTCTGGGTCTGTTCCTTGCACAGACTTCCAAATCTCAGTATATGGCAACTCCACCCTCCAAATGCTAGAGGCCAAAACACCCTGGAATTCTTGATTCCTTTCTTTTTTGTCACCAAAAACCAACCCCAATGGATGGCTCTACCTTCAGCATATACCTCCTCGCACTGCCCCCTCCCTGTCACCTGGGTCACTGCAGCCGCCTGTCACCTCTTCAATCTGTGCTCAGTGCAGCTGCCAGGCTGATCCTGTTACAATTCATGGGAAATCATGTCATTTGTGCTCAGAGCCCTCCAGTGTCTTCCCTCCACCCTCCGAGGAAGAGCTAAAGGCCTTAGTACGCATGTAAGGCCCTGCTGGAGTCCCCCACTCCCTCCCATCCCCTCTGTGACCACATCTACTTCGTCTTCACTCCCTGGGCTCCTCGTGTAAGGAGTGTGGTATGCAGATTCCCAACCCAAAAGGTCTCTACTACAACAAGAGCAATCCCCCAAACAGGAGCTGCAGATGTTGGAAGCAAAAGGCCACATCCTCCAGTATCATTAACTATATCTAGAACCACAGAATGATACTGGCGACATTTACTGACCACTAACGAAGTCTCTAAAACAAGAGTGAATGAGAAAAAGAATATCACCATTTATAATCCTTAATGAAGTCATCACTTGAGGCATTAAGCATCAGTGACGGCTACAAACACAAAAAGACAACCAGGGGCGCCTGGCCCTGGCTCGGTCGGAAGAGCACACGACTCTTGATCTCAGGGTTGTGACTTCGAGCCCCACGTTGGATGTAGACATTACTCAAAAACAAATAAATAAGGGGCGCTGGGGTGGTTCAGTCGGTTAGGCGTCCGACTCTTGGTTTCGACTCAGGTCATGGTCTCATGGGTCGTGGGATCAAGCCCTGGGTCGGGCTCTGCGCTCAGTGGGGAGTCTGCAGCGCGGAGTCTGCTGCAGGGTTCTCTCTCTCTGCCCCTCTCCCCACCGGCATGTGCACACTCTCTCTCCCCCAAGTGAATAAATAAATCTTTAAAAAAAAATAAACAAATAAACTTAAAAAAAAAAGACAACCAGATATGATCTCCCTCTTGACAGAAGAACAAGAATACCACCTATAGAAGGCATGAGTACTACGGAAATGGGTGATGGAGTCATTACATAAGTCTCTCAGAAAATAACATATTTGAGTGCTAACTATTACAATCTACAGGGAGGTGTGTCTCAGCACGGGACAAAGCGGTGGTGGAAGCTGCTTCCCTCTCCCTTGCTTTCAACTAGCATCTCCTGTCTCTTCTCTTTCACCACCACACTTCTATTGTCCTCCCTACCCATTTCTTCCTTAACCATTTTAGGACTACTGGGAATCAGCATCACCAGAAAGAGTAGGAAGCCCCACTACGGCTGTCTCCACTGCGGCTTGTCTCCTTGTCTGTTGGAGCCCTGGGAGGCAGGAGGGCCGGCTGGCACTCCCCTGCAAAAGCTCACCTCTCGTCTCTCCCAGCTTCACTGACGCCTTTCCTCTTAGCCTCCCAAAGTTCCACCCTTGGTCCCTTTCCTTCTTACTGATCACATTCTCTTTGAATAATCTCCTCTATCTCCATGATTTCAACTACTATCTATCTATACCCCAGAGACCACCCCTGAGCTCTGCACAAATCTGTCCAAACGACTGCCATATGTCCCACAGTCATGTCAGACTCAGTATGCCCTAACCTGAATGTGGCAGCTACAAGGACTCACCCCCAAAGTAAGGTCTTTTCTCCCAGTGCCTATATGACATAATCAGAGTCCAAAAAGATCTTCACAGACTGGCATGAAGACCAACTGCAGACAAAAAAGATGAAGTTTAACAGGAATAAATGTTAAGTCCTGTTCCTGGACTTGAACAAAACAAAACAGCAGTCCTGGGGATGGGATGTACAGCAACAGTGACTAAAGCCAATAATATTGTATTACAAATTTGAAAGCTGCTAAGAAAGTAAATCTTAAAAGTTCTCAGCAGAAGAAAAAAATGTGTGACTTTGTATGGCGAGACATGGTAACTAGACTTATTGTGGTGAGCACCTCACAATGTACACAAACGTGGAATCGTTGTTGTACCCCTGAAACGAATGTAATGTTGTATGTGAACATAAAAAAATAAAGGAAAAACAAAACACCAACAGCACAAGAACAGACTGGAGAAAAGACAGCTTAACAAAAGCACAGAGGAAAACTCAGTTCACTTGACAGGAAGCTCAGGGTGAGTCAACAGCGGCTGCCAGAACAAAGCTGCTAATGGGATCGCCAGCTGCCTTCTCCACAGCACAGCATCCAGACGAGACGTGATCATCGTGCTCTGCTCGGCTCGGCCCCAACCCTCTAAATATGGAGGAGCTCGTTCGGTCCGGACACCGGGGCAGAAGACTCAGGAGGAGTAGCTGAATACACTGACCGCGTTTAGCACGCACATCTGCAGGGCTCTTTCACAGTGGCAAAGAGCGAGCGGGGTTCTCAAAGAGGTAACACGGACACTGGCTTCTCAGTCACAGCTGTCACACAATTATCTGAAAAGCACGTTATGTAACCAGTTTCCTGCCACTGTCTGTGTCCAGATAACAAATGACTGGTCACAATGTGGCCAGCATTTAATTAGATGGCCACTAATATCCCTTCAAAGCTACTTTACAGTGCTGCATTGTGACTGGTGTCGCCAATCACCGTTCTCGACATCCTCTCCCTCTCACATACCTTTTAATTAAGCACTCAACAAGTCCCACTGGCTATTTCTCTAAAATCATTCTCATATTTTCCCCTTCTGCCACATTTCTGTGAATACCCTTTCTTTTCCAGTCTCCCTCAACATTGTTTCTGTAGACCCCACAACAGTTTTTTAGCCACCTAATTAAATAACCATCTAGTTACCTGAAATGAATGGCCCCTTGAAGAGAAGGGTTTTCTGGGGGTGGGATGGGGAGAGGGAGCTCAGCGTTCAATACCACACAATAGCAATAAAGGGCATGAGGCATTTGCTGCCAAATGTGCTGGAGATGTTAAAGAAAAGGGACGACGAGCTCAAAGACCTAAACTCTTGGCCCAAAACATGAGTGAAAAACTTGCCTTTCTAGGACAGTGCGAAAAGAATCTTTTATCTCTTACACCCACAGGCTGAGATAGCTCCAAAGAAACCTCAGACTTCAATACTACAAGATGCCGAATTATCCCACCAGGTCATATATGTGAAATCGAGAGCATGCTTAAGAAAGTCGGGGTGGGGGCGCCTGGGTGGCTCAGTTGGTTAAGCGACTGCCTTCGGCTCAGGTCATGATCCTGGAGTCCCGGGATCGAGTCCCACATCGGGCTCCCTGCTCGGCAAGGAGTCTGCTTCTCCCTCTGACCTTCCTCCCTCTCGTGCTCTCTGTCTCTCATTCTCTCTCTCTCAAATAAATAAATAAAATCTTAAAAAAAAAAAAAAAAAAAGAAAGTCAGGGTGGGGGTGGCGCCTGGCAGGCTCAGTGGGTGGAGTGTGTGACTCTTGATCTTGGGGTCATGAGTTTGAGCCCCCACGCTAGGTGGAGATATTACTATAAATAATAAACAAACAAACAAACAAACAGGTAAGACTGAGAACCTGAGAATTGGAATGGAAACATCTAAGGGCATTTGGGGGATTCTGAGTACCCAAAGCTCCCACCCCCCAAAACATACTGGTGGTATCACCAAGGAGTCAGAATCCTCAGGAATGAAGGTTCAGGTCACCTCACCAGGTGAATATCCCTGATCGGTTGAGGTACTGGCTGAGCAAAAGGGGAAGAGGACTCTATGACATTTTAGTAATTTTCTTTTTCTTTCCTCTTTCTTTTCCATACAATTTTACTTAGAATGTGTTGGTGACAATGACCTTGACTCATGACAATAGTGATAGTAGATGGTCGGCAGCACTGACAGCAGATTTCTCACCAGAACTAGTTCTGAGTTGTGGTTTGGGGTGTTTTTTCCTGGCTGTTTAACCTCAAAGCTGGTTCTCCAGCCCTTTCAACACTTTTGTGAGCTACCCAATATCATTTTGATAAGCTCCTTTTCTGCTTAAATGAGCCAGGGTCAGCTTCTGTTGCTTGCATATGAAAACTCTGACTGGTACAACATCTATATGGAGAATGTGATCAGTCTGAGTTTCCCCATCTCTAAAATACGCCAAAGCTAAAGGAAGAAATTAATCAATAGAAAAGGAGAAATTAAAGAGTTAGAAAAATTAAAATGTAGACTAATCAAAAAGCTGGTTCACAGCAAAAATGAAAATCAATAACCTAGAAAAACCATGAGCTTAATCTAACCAACAGGGGAAACGGGGACAGAGCAGAATTCACAACGACAAAGAAGAAATAGCTCTGGAAAGAGTAAAAATAAACTTAATAATTTAAGAACCATTTTGTAAAATTATACATAGATGAATTTGATAGCCAGAATGAAACAGAAACTTATCTAGGAAAAGTAGAATTTACAAAACTGACTTGGGGAGATACAGACTAAACAGACAAATCCACAGAAGAAATAGGAGAGTGGACAAAGATCTAAACACACAAAAAAAGCACCAGATATAGTTTAGAAGGGAATTCTGCCAAAATTTTAAAGTGCTGTTAATTCCAACTCTACTTAAAATATTCTAGAAGACGAGGTGCCTGGCTGGCTCAGTGTGTAGAACATTTAACTCTTGGTCCTGGGGTCATGAGTTCAAGCCCCACATTGGGCGTGGAGCCTGCTTAAAAAAAATATTCTAGAATGACAAACTTCCAAATTTTTGTATGGACCAAACATAACCTTTTAGTCAAAATCTGCTAAAGATTTTACAGAAATAAATAAAGCCAAATTTAAAACCAAAGACCAGTTTCACTTATGAATACAGATGCAAAAATCCAGTGGAAAATAGCATGCATAATCCAGCAACACAATAAAAAAAGCACGCTGCCCAGCTGGGGTTTATTCCAGAAATGTAAGGATGGTTCAATATTACATAATTTATTAATAGAATGCATTGCTTTGCTAGATTCAATGAAAAAATCATATGATCATCACTAGAAATGCTGAAAAAAATTTTTTTTATTTTAACAATGATTTTTGATGAGAAAAACAGTAATACAGAACTCAATGGAATGTTACTAGCTTGAAAAAAATTCTCCTAGCCCCAAAGCCATTACTTTAAAAACAAACAACACAGCTTTGTTGAAGTGTAACTGCCATACAAAGAACAGTTCGATGAGTTTGAACATATCCATCATGTCCAAAAGGTTCCCTGTGTCCATGTGTGGTAAAAACACTTAACATGAGATTACCCTTAGAACAAATTTTGAAGTGTACAATACTGTATTGTTAACTATAGGCATTATGCTCTACAACAGATCTCTAGAACTCATCCATCTTGCATAACTGAAACTTTATACCCATAGGAGCCAGCAATCTCACTTCGGGGTACATACTCCGAAGATCTGAAATCAGGATCTCAAAGAGATATCTGCACTTCCGTGTTCATTACAGCATCATTCACAGTAGCCAAGATAGGAGAACAATCTAAGTGTTCATCAAAGGATAAATAAAGAAAATGTGGTAATATCCATACAGTGAAATAGCATTCAGTCTTAAAAAGTTAATATAGGGGCACCTGGGTGGCCCAGTCAATTGAGCATCCGACTCTTGGTTTCTGCTCAGGTCATGGTCTCAGGGGTCGTGAGATGGAGCCCCACACTGGGCTCTGGGCTCAACGTGGATTCTGTTTGAAGACTCTCTCCCTCTGCCCCTCCCCCTACCCGTGCGCGCACGCGCGCTCTTTCTCTCTCTCAAATAAATAAATCTTTTAAAAAAAGTTAATCTAGGGGCGCCTGGGTGGCTCAGTTGGTTAAGCGACTGCCTTCAGCTCAGGTCATGATCCTGGAGTCCCAGGATCGAGTCCCGCATCGGGCTCCCTGCTCAGCGGGGAGTCTGCTTCTCCCTCTGACCCTCCCCCATCTCATGCTCTCTCTCTCTCTCATTCTCTCTCACAAATAAATAAATAAATAAATCTTTAAAAAAAAAAAAATAAAAAAAAAAAATAAAAAAAGTTAATCTAAAAACCTAACATAACCCCTGCCCCAGTAATAACCGGTTTTCTTTTGAAACTAAGCAAGCTGATTCTAAAGTTCACATGGGAAAACAGAAATCAAAAACAACCAGGAAAGCTCTAAAGAAGAACAATAAAGGGGGACAAGCCCAGAAATAAAGATAGGAATTTCATATATGATGAGGAAGGGCAGCATTTCAAATCAGTGGGAGTACAGATGAACTTATTTTTTAAAAGATTTTATTTATTCATTTGAGAGAGAGTGAGCACAAGCAGGGGGAGAGGCAGAGGGAGAGGGAGAAGCAGGCTTCCCGCTGATCAGGGAGCCCGATGTGGGGCTCGATCCCACGACCCTGAGATCATGACCTGAGATGAAGGCAGACGCTTAGCCGACTGAGCCACCAGGTGCCCTACATGAACTTTTTAAAGTAGTGCTGGGACAACTATATAGAAAATATTGACAAATTTTACTAGATACAATTTTTTTTGCACACATGTACACACAAATTACATAAGCAAAGTCAAAATACAAATGACAAACTGGGAAAAATTATACACAGCTTTTCTCACAAAGGACTTATCAGCTCCCAGAAATTGAGACTAAAAGAGCACATAGGTCACAAGAAAATAAATAAACAGGTCAAAAAATGTTCAGCCTCCCTCTGAATAAAAGAACTGCAGGGGTGCCTGGGTGGCTCAGTCGTTAAGCGTCTGCCTTCGGCTCAGGTCATGATCCCAGGGTCCTGGGATCGAGCCCCGCATCGGGCTCCCTACTTGGCAGGAAGCCTGCTTCTCCTTCTCCCACTCCCCCTCTGCTTGTGTTCCCTCTCTCGCTATGTCTCTGTCAAATAAATAAATAAAATCTTTAAAAAAAATAAAAAGAACTGCAAATGAAAATGACACCAAAATACAATTTTTCACCTATGAGATGGCAAAAGTCCCACAGTTTGACAACACATTCTTTTGGCAAGGCAGTATTCTACTTTGCCAGTAGGAATGCAAAATGGGACATTTGGTAATATTTACTAAATTTATAGATTCACAGACCCAGCAATCCCAATTCTGGGAATCATACCGAACGATATACCTGCAGAAGTACAAAATGTCACATACATAAAATTCTATTAGTTGTGGCAATAGTTGCAAGAAGAGTGAAAACCACCCAGATGCGCAAAATAAGGAACTGGTTGAATAAATGTGAAGACTGGGGGGCCTGGCTGGCTCAGGCAGTGGAACGTGTGACTCTTTTTTTTTTTTTTAAAGATTTTATTTATTTATTTGACAGAGAGAGACACAGCGAGAGAGGGAACACAAGCAGGGGGAGTGGGAGAGGGAGAAGCAGGCTTCCCGCGGAGCAGGGAGCCCGATGCGGGGCTCTATCCCAGGGACCCTGGGACCATGACCTGAGCCGAAGGCAGACGCTTAACGACTGAGCCACCCAGGCGCCCCGAACGTGTGACTCTTGATCTCAGGGTCAGGAGTTCGAATCCCACATTGGGGGTAGAGATTACTTAATAAATAAAGGTTTTAAAAGAGCGTTAAAAACAGGGACGCCTGGGTGGCTCAGTCGGTTAAGCGTCTGCCTTCAGCTCAGGTCATGATCCCAGGGTCCTGGGATTGAGTCCCGCATCGGGCTCCCTACTCCGCGGGGAGCCTGCTTCTCCCTCTGCCTCTGCCTCTCTCTCTCTCTATCTCTCATGAATAAATAAATAAAATCTTAAAAAAAAAAAAGAGTGTTAAAAACAGTGAAGAACTCTGGTCACTGACACGGAGAGAATTATAAATTTTTTTGAGAACTTTTAAGATCTTAGCAACTTTCAAACATACAATTCAGTATTACTAACTAGTCACCATGCTGTACATTACATCTTCAGGACTAATTTATTTACTTATTTATTTATTTTTTATTTTTTTAAAGATTTGATTTATTTATTTGAGAGAGAGAGAATGAGAGAGAGAGAACACATGAGAGGGGATAGGGTCAGAGGACGAAGCAGACTCCCTGCCGAGCAGGGAGCCCGATGCGGGACTCGATCCCGGGACTCCAGGACCATGACCTGAGCCGAAGGCAGTCGCTTAACCAACTGAGCCACCCAGGCGCCCCAGGACTAATTTATTTTATAACTGGAAATTTATACCTTTTGACCACCTTCACCCATTTCACCCACCCTGCCCCGAGCCTCTAGCAACCACCATCTGTTCTCTGTATGTATGAATTCAGGGCTTTTTGTTTGTTTTTGTTTTTAGATTCCACATATAAGTGAGATCATATAGTATCTGTTTTACTCTGACGTATTTCATTTAGCACAATGCCTTCAAGGTTGATTCATGGTGTACAAATGGCAGGATTTCCTTCACTGTGGCTGAATAATATTCCATTCAACCACCAACAGACATTTAGGTTGTTTGCATGTCTTGGCTATTATAAATAATGCTGCAATGAACATGGGAGTGCAAATATCTTTTTGAGTTAATGTTTTTGTTTCCTTTGGATATATTCCCAGAGGTAAAACTGCCAGATCAGAGGGTAGCTCTATTTTTAACTTTTTGAGGAACCTCCATATGCTGTCCACAGTGGCTGCACCAGTTTGCATTCCCACCAACAGTGCACAAGGGCTCCCTGTTCTCCAAATTCTTGCCAACACTTACTATCACTTGTCTTTTTGGTACTAACCATTCTAACAGGTGTGAAGTAACTTTGCATTGTGGTTTTGATTTGAATTTCCTTGGTGATTAGTGCTGTTGAGCACATTTTCATGTATCTGTTGGCCATTTGCATGTCTTCTTAAATCAACAGACTACAGTGCAGAATGGTATATACAGTAAGCTAACTTTGTGTGAAAAAGGGAAGAATAAAAAAGCAAATACATATTTTCTTGTATTTATATAAAGAAATACTGGAAGGGGGTGCCTGGGACGCTCAGTTGGTTGAGCAACCGACTCTTGGTTTCAGCTCAGGTAGTGATCTCAGGGTTGTGAGCTCAAGCCCCGTGTGGGCTCCGCGTTCAGCAGGAGTCTGCTTGAGACTCTTTCCGTCTCCCTCTGCCCCCCTCCCCACTCATGCTCACACTCTCTCTCAAATGAATAAAAAAATCTTTAAAAAAATACTGGAAGGATGAAGGAAAAAACTAATAAAAATGTTTACTTCAAGGAAAAGGGTGATCAAGATGGATGAAGACAGAGGTGCGGATGAGGTTTCTCAACGTATATTTTAAATATACTTTTCATTTTTGTGGGGCGCCTGGGTGGTTCAGTCGTTAAGCGCCTGCCTTTGGCTCAGGTCATGATCCCAGGGTTCTGGGATCGAGCCCCACATGGCGGGAAGCCTGCTTCTCCCTCTCCCACTCCCCCTGCTTGTGTTCCCTCTCTCGCTATGTCTCTCTCTGTCAAATAAATAAATAAAATCTTAAAAAAAAAATGTGGGCGCCTGGGTGGCTCAGTTGTTAAGCGTCTGCCTTCGGCTCAGGTCATGATCCCAGGGTCCTGGGATGGAGCCCCGCATCGGGCTCCCTGCTCCGCGGGAAGCCTGCTTCTCCCTCTCCCACTCCCCCGGCTTGTGTTCCCTCTCTCGCTCTGTCTCTCTCTGTCAAATAAATAAATAAAAATCTTTAAAAAATACATATATGCTTTTCATTTTTGAAATATGTAAACATATTATTACCTATTCAATACCAGTTTAAAATCCAAGACAAAAGTGTAAGGAAGACAGGAAGATCAACTGAACAAAACTGCCCCAAAGTAGACTTTGACCTTACGATTTATGTTGCATTTAAGATCATGTTAGAGACACAGAAATACAAATAGCTTTTACATATGCAAAGATGCTCAACCTCACTGATAAAGAAATTCAATTAAAACAGAATACCACTTATCAGCTTTTGACTTTGCAAAGATCAAAACATTTCATAACATTTGAGGGGTTGCAGAGGGACAAGCGCTTTCATGCACTGGTGCTGAGAGTGAAAATTGACACAGCCACTTAAGACAGTAATTTGGTATCTATTGGCATTTTATATTCACATACACGTTGACTCAGCAATTCCACTTCTAAGGGTTTTTTCACAAGCATAATTGCACAAAACCACAAAGACCGATGTACAAAGATATTCACTGCAGCATTGTATACAGTAGCATGAAGACTAGAAACATGAAAATGTCTATCATGGTACCTCCATACAGTGAAATATGAAACTGTCAAAAATAATGAGAAATATCTATATGTGCTGAAAGGGAACAATCCCTAAAATATATTGTTAAGAAAGGGGTTATAAAATAGTGACTACAGTATGCTACCATTTATGCAAAAAATATGCTTGTACATGCATGGAATATGTATCTGGAAGGAAGAAGCTGGTCCCAATGCCTGCAGCTGGAGAGAGAAACCAAGTGGCTGGCACAAAGGGGAAGGAGGGAAACTTATTTTAATATGCTTTGATTTTATATCAAGTGCATATATTCCTTAAAAATACAGTCTCTGGCAACAAAAAAAGAAGAATGTACAGGGGGGCCTGCCTGGCTCAGTCAGTGGAACGTGTGAATGTTGATCTCGGGGTCGTGAGTTCAAGCCCCATGTTGGGTGGAGAGCTAACTTTTTTTAAAAAAGTAAGATATGGGGCGCCTGGGTGGCTCAGTCGTTAAGCGACTGCCTTCAGCTCAGGTCATGATCCCGGGGTCCTGGGATCGAGCCCCGCATCAGGCTCCCGGCTCCGCCGGAAGCCTGCTTCTCCCTCTCCCACTCCCCCTGCTTGTGTTCCCTCTCTCACTGTGTCTCTCTCTCTGTCAAATAAAAAAATAAAATAAAAAAATAAAAAAAGTAAGATATGTATAGAGGAAAGACTGCTCAACAAATGGTGTTGGATCAGTTGATTAACTGTAAAATAAAATCATACCCTCATCTTACACTAATATAGATACCAACTGAACTAGAGAAATTAAAAGTTAAAAAAAATGAAACCAGCCAAGGTGATGATGACCATGTAAATCTGAAACTTTCAACATATCCTCTAAACACAACTCAGAGGCTGAAATCATCCAAATGTCAAAAGCTAAGAACAGAAATGAATAAACACCAAGAAGAAATAAAATAATAAAACAAGAGTTGATTAAATTCAGAAAAGAAATAGAAAGGGTTTCCGTTTCTGCCTAAGATGTAGAAAGTTGCAAGGAATATCCCTTCCACCCTGACAAGAAACACAACAAAACACAGAATTTTCATTTTCTTGAGCTCATCCAGAGCTGAGGTCACAAAGCCCCAGGGTAGACAGGACTCGTGGCAGCAAGCCCCCTTGGTGGTGATCCTAAATATAGAGACTTCCAGGTACTCTCAAAGCCCACACCCCAGAACACAAACCCAAGTACTGGCCTTCCTCTTCACCGTAACAAGAAACAGGTTCCTGCAATTAAAACAGATGTTTGCCGGGATGCCGGGGTGCCTGGGTGGCTCAGTCAGTTAAGTGTTGGACTCTTGGTTTCAGCTCAGGTCCTGATCTCATGGCTCATGGGATCGAGCCCTGTGCTCAGTGGGAGTCTGCTTAGATATTCTCTCCCTCTGCCCTTCCCCTGCTTGTATTCTCTCTCTCTCTCAAATAAATAAATAAATCTTAAAACAACAACAACAACAACAACCAGGGGTGCCTGGTGGCTCAGTCGGTTAAGCATCTGCATTCGGCTCAGGTCATGATCCCAGGGTCCTGGGATCAAGTCCCGCATCGGGCTCCTTGCTCAGCTGGGAGTCTGCTTCTCCCTCTGCCCCTTCCCCCAGCTCATGTGCTCTCTCTCTCTCACTCTCAAAAATAAATAAATAAAATCTTTAAAACAAAACAAAACAAAAAACAACAACAACCAGATATTTGTCAACAAGATTCTCATTTCAGCTGAAGACACTGTTCAATCTGCAATAGAATTTCTCACTCTTGGACTACTGACATTTTGGGCCAAACTCTTTGTGGTAGTCATCGCCCTGTGCACACAGGCTATTTAGCAGCATCCCTGGTCTCTACGCTCTGGATGCTAGCAGCACCCTCCCTACCGGTTCTAACCACAAAAATGTCTCCAGATGATGCCAAATGTCTCCTGGGGATAGGGTTGACATACTTATACTAAAAAAAAAACAAAAAAACAAACTTGTTTTTCAGAGCACCTGGGTGGCTCAGTTGGTTAAGCATCTGACTCTTGATTTTGGCTCAGGTCATGATCTCAGGGTCCTGGGATAGAGGCCTGCATCAGGCTCCACACTCTGTGGAGAGTCTGCTTCAGGATTCTCTCTCCTTCTGCCCCTCCACCTTCCCCAAATAAATAAATAAATCTAAAAAAGTACTTCTTTTTATCATCCGAAATTTAACTTTTTATTTTTTGCTAAATATGGTATCCCTACCTGGCACCCCCACTGAAAACTACTGATCTAGACCCTCAAATACAAACATGAGCAGAAAACCAAGAATCACCAAACATTTGAAGAAGATGAAACTGAATTCAAAAAGCTCTTCTTCAAATATGGCAAATATATTCTTCTGCCTCAGGGCCTTTGCACTTTCTGTTCTCTCTTTCTAAAAATCCGTTCCTCTAAATATCTGTATGGATGCGAGGGAGAAAGCCAGGATATAATAAATATGCTAGGGAAAATTCTCACAAGATAAGATATCCAGAAAAGATGGGAATGCTGATGTGAAAAGGAAACAGTTCTTAGAAATTAAAAACATGACCACCAATCAATGGGCTAAGCAGCAGAAAGTTTACAACTTATCCATAAATCAATGAGCTAAAAGCTTGACTTGAGTCTCTCAGAACACTGAGCAAAAAAGGACAGAATGATAGTAAGTATGAAAGAAAGATTGGGACATATCTGGAGAGTAGATCTACTCCTCTGATTCTGGGACAGGACAACCAACTGTATTTCTCAGACTCCCCTTCTGGATGTGTTGCTGTTGGGTTCTGCTAATGGGAAACACTGGTGGAAGAGTACAAGGCAGGAGAAAGGGAGATGGGACTCTCAGCATCCATCAGCATCCCTCCAGTGGCAGAAGACAGCACCAGCTCCAGCTGCCAGCTTCCTCTAGCCATCTCTGAGGCATCAGCACTAACTACATTAGCACCCTCTTCATCAGGAGTCAGAGTAATAGACACATGGCTACACGTACCCCTCCTGTAAGCTCTTAGCTTGTGGTCATGCCAAACTTCACCTTTATGCCCCAGTTCTTTCAATAGTAACTGCTTTCTGTAGTTACTAATAGCCGAATGCCTCCTTTTTTGATCTTCTAGCCTTCTAATATCTGTGTAAACCATAGCCTATATGGAATTATCTCTGTTGAATACCTCATATAGCTTCTGTTTTCCTGTCTGCAGCCTGACTGATAGTGTTTATTACCAGAAGTAGTCCTAGGAAATGAACTCTTACAATGACCTTGAACTACAGACAAAGTAGAATTCAGAGCAAAGAATAATATCAAGAATAAATAAGGTAGTTTCATAATGATGGGTTAATTCATCAAGATAAAATAACAATCCTAAACATATATGCAACTCATGACAAAGTTTCAAAATATGAGGCAAAAACTGATCAAACTTCAAAGAGAAATAGACAAATCCACAATTACAGTCTGAGATTTCAACACCCCTCTTTCAATTGGTAAAACAAGAAGACAGAAAATCAACAAGGATGTAGAACTGAGCAACACTATCCACCAACTTGACCTAATTGATATTTATAGAACACTCCACCCAACAATAAAATGCACATTCTTTTCAAGTGCACACAGAACATTTACCAAGATAAACCATATATTAGATCAAGTCTCAACAAATTTACAAGGATTCCAACCATACAAAATATGTTTTCTAACTACAATGAAATGAAATTAGACATCAACAACAGAAATATGCCTACAAATTAAATACACAGGTCACAGAAGAAATAACAAGAAAAACTAGAAAATATCTTGAAGTGAATACAAATAAAAACACAACATAACAGAATTTCTGGAATGCCACTAAAGAAGTGCCAAGGGGGAAATTCATAGCACTGAATGTCTCTATTAAAAAATAAGGTGTGGGGCGCCTGGGTGGCTCAGTTGGTTAAGCGACTGCCTTCAGCTCAGGTCATGGTCCTGGAGTCCCGGGATCGAGTCCCGCATCGGGCTCCCTGCTCAGCGGGGGGTCTGCTTCTCCCTCTGACCCTCCCCCCTCTCATGTGCTTTCTCTCATTCTCTCTCTCTCAAATAAATAAATAAAATCTTTAAAAAAATAAAAATAAAAATAAAAAATAAGGTGTGGGTACTGCAGAAAACAATATGGAGTTTCCTCAAAAAATTAGAAATAGAACCACTAAAAAAAAAAAATAGAACTACCATATGATCCAGCAATTCTACTTCTTGGTATTTACCTGAAGAAAACGAAAACCCTTATTTGAAAAGATGTATGAACTCCTATGTTCATTGCAGCATTATGGAAACAACCTAAGTGTCCATTGATAAACAAATGGATAAGGAAGATGTGGTACATATACACAGCCATAAAAAAGGATGAAATCTTGCTATTTGCAACAACATGGATGGACCTAGAGGGTATTAGCTAAGTGAAATAAGGCAGACAGAGAAAAACAAATTACCCTATAATTTCACTTACATGTGGAATTTTAAAAAAGTAAGACAAATGAACAGACAAACAAAAAAGCAGAAACAGAACCATAGATACAGAGAACAAACTGGTGGTTGCCAGAGGGGAAGGGGTTGGGGGAAGGAGCAAAAAAGGTGAAAGGGGAGTGGGAGGTATAGGTTTCCAGTTATGGAATGAATAAGTCATGGGGATGAAAGGTAGAGCACAGGGAATACAGTCAGTGACAGGGCATGGTGACAGATGGCAGGGGCACTTGTGCTGAGCACAGCATAACAGAGAGACTTGTCAAATCATTATGTTGTACACCTGAAACTAAGCTCACATTGTGTGTCAAGTATAGGTCAACAACAACAACAGAAAATAAGAAATGTCTCAAGTCAATGACCTCAGGTTCTACCTTAAGTGAATTTCAGAAAGAGTGCTGGCTGTTGTGTGGTCAGTGCTAAGGGAAAGAAGCCAAACACAAAAGATCACACATTCCATTATTCCATTTATAGGAAATTATCAGAAAAGGCAAATCTACAGAGACAGAAAGCAGATCACTTGCTGCCTGGGGCTGGAGATGCGAGTGAGGATGGACTGCAAACAGGCCAAGGAAATTTTCTCAGGGGATAGAAATGGTTTAAAACTGGACTGTAGTAATGGCTGCACAGCTACAGATTTACTATAAATCATCCAACTATAGACTTACAATGGGTGAATTCTATAGTGTGTGTGTGTGTGTGTGCCTCAATAAAGCTGTCTTTAAAAACCATTGGAATGTGTGGGAATGCATTCCAAGGACAGTAGGCCAAGCAAGACAGAATATAATTCCAGATCAAGCTAAATGTGTTGATATGGGTGTGCTCACCAGAGCTTCTAGATTTAATGTGTTAGCTCAAGCACTTAGAGTGTTCTAACAGTTTGCCTGACTAAGACATGGACTAAATGGTGACTACATTCAATGAAGTTGAGATACTAGAGGTTCTTTTTCATTATGTAAAAGGAGAAACACAAAGGCGTAGGGAGGTAGAAAGATGTAATGGATTCCCCATGTGTGGCCTCTTCACTCACCCATCTCCACCATATCTCCCGAAAGAATATTTTAGGAAAGTCAGATGATAAATGAAGTTTTGACCTAATTCAATCTCAGGGTGGACCCATTGAGTTTATGGCAATTTCTCCAGTTCTTGACTGTGTAACTGGAACAACATCCCTGGCAACTGATCAAATCCCTACATCAGCCTTCTGATCTGTGGAGTGAGGACTTTGATAGTAGGAAGGGCACAAGTCATTGGAACTCCCCACACTCACTACCAGAATAGCAATTCAAAAGCAACCCCACATGCTTGGAGGAATTGCAGAGATGAGCCACCAACAAAGACATAAATATGTCCCTGGGATGCCTGACCAGCTCAGTCAGAAGAGCATGCAACTCTTGGTCTTGGGGTCTTGATTTTGGGGCTCATAATTTCGAGCCCCATGTTGAGGTTAGAAATTACTAAAAAAGGGGCGCCTGGGTGGCTCAGATGGTTAGGCGTCTGCCTTCGGCTCAGGTCATGATTCCAGGGTCCTGGAATCGAGCCCCACGTCGGGCTCCTGGCTCAGCGGGGAGCCTGCTTCTCCCTCTCCCTCTGTCTCCCCCCACTGCTCATGCTCTCTCTCTCTCTCTGTATCTCAAATGAATAAATAAAATCTTTAAAAAAAAATAAATTACTAAAAAAAATAAATTAAAAATAAATAAATATGTCCCACATATTCAAGAAGGCAGAGGAAGAATTAGCATATTAAGGAGACATGAAAAATAAAAAAGATAGAAATTTAACTTCTAAAGAAGAAAAATATAAGGTCTGAAGTGAAAAATACACTGGATGACATTAACAGCAGATTAGACACTGCAGAAGAAAAGATAAGTAAAAAACTGAAGATATAACTATCACCAAGATATAACTATAGACCAGGGCGCCTGGCTGGTTCAGTCGGTTAAGCGTCTGCCTTCAGCTCAGGTCATGATCCCGGGGTCCTGGAATCAATCCCTGTGTCGGGCTCCCTGCTCAGTGGGGAGTCTGCTTCTCTCCCTCTCCCTTTGTGCTCTCTCTCTCAAATAAATAAATAAAATCTCTAAAAAAGAAGAGAAGAAATAAGTATAGACCCACAGATCCAAGAAGCTCAATGAAGCCCAAGTACAAGAAACATGAAGAAAATAACACCAAGGCACATCATAATCAATTTACTTAAAACCAGTAATAACAGCAGCTAGGAAAAAAAACACGTATAAAGGAACAGAGTAAAAATGCACATGAGAAAACGGTACAGCAACATCTTTAAAATACTCAAAGGGAAAAAATTAAGCAAAAGTTCTTTACCTACCAAAAATATCATTCAAAATTTGAGGCAAAATAAAGTTTTTTTCAGACATAAAAAAAGCTGAAAGAATTCATCACCAGCAGAGTTGCAGAACAGGAAAATGGTTCCAGATGGAAGTATGGATATTCAGAAAGAAATGAAGAGTACTGGATATGGTAAATATAAAGACATTTTTCCTATTTAAATTTCTTTAAAAGACAACTGTTTAAGGCAAAAAATAACACTGCAGTGTGGCTTTTATAAAATGTAGAAGTAAAATGTATGACAACAGTAGCACAAAGCCTGAGAGGGGGTAAATGGGAACATACACTTGTAAATTTTTTTATACTGTATGTCAAATGATATAGTATTACTTTAGGGTAGACTATGATCAGTTAAAGATATACACTAATCCCCTAAGGCAACCACTATAAAAAACACAAAGAGGTATAGCTAACAAAGAAAATTAAATGCAATCATAAAAATTGCATTTAAAATTCAGCCCCAAAACAGGGCAGAAAAGAGGAAAACTGAAAGAAAGAATAAATGAGACAATTAGCAAAATGGTATATTGAAAATACAAAAAGATCTAAAGTTGAAGGTCATGTGGACATTGAGAAAGAAGCCTTGGCAAGCAGCCCCTATCCTAAATAGAAGATATCACTAGAAGAATCTGAAAACAGAAGACAAAAGAGTAAGATCTTAAGGTGTTGAAAGCCAGAAAACTTGTCAACCCAGAATTCCATGCCCAGTGAAAATATTTTTCAAAAATGAGGGAAAGTAGACATCCACGTCTGGCTCCCTGCTCAGTGGGAGTCTGCTTGTCCCTCTGCCCCTCCCAGCCAGCTCACTCTCTCTCTCTCAAATAAATAAATAAAATCTTTAAAAATAAATAAATAAATAATAAATAAATAAATAAATGAAAGCAAAATGCAAAGTCAGAATTGGAAATATACTGTTATAAGGTCCTTACACTATTCATGAAGTGGTATATTATTATTTAAAGGAAGACTCCAATTAATTAAAGATGTATATTTTACACCCTAGAGTAACTAGCAAAAATTAAAAAGTTATGATTGTCAAGTTAATAGTGAAGATAAAATTGAATAATAAAAGGCTTGATTAACCCAAGAGAAGGCAGAAACAGAAGACAAAGGAAACAAAGAACAGATAGAACAAATGGAAAACAACTAGCAAGATGGCAGATTTCATTTGAAACATTTCTATAATCACATTTTATGTGAATAAACTAAATATACCAATTAAAATGAAGAGGGTAGGATTGCATAAAAAAGGCAAAATCCAGCTATATGCTGTGTATAAGATACTCATGTTAAATATAAAGACACTTGGGGAACCTGGCTGGCTCAGCCTGTACAGCATGCAACTCTTGATCTTGGGGTTGTGAGTTGTTTGGTTTTTTTAAGATTTTATTTATTTATTTGACAGAGAGAGAGAGAGAGAGAGAGTGAGAGCAGGAACACAAGCAGGGGGAGTGGGAGAGGGAGAAGCAGGCTTCCCGCCGAGCAGGGAGCCCGATGTGGGGCTCGATCCCAGGACCCTGGGATCATGACCTGAGCTGAAGGCAGACGCTTAACGACTGAGTCACCCAGGCGCCCCTTGGAGTTGTGAGTTTGAGGCCCACATTGCGCACAGAGATTATAAATAAATAAATTAATTAATTAATAATAAATAAATTTTTTTAAGATTTTATTTATTTATTTGAGAGAGAGAGAATGAGAGAGAGCACATGAGAGTGGGGAGGGTCAGAGGGAGAAGCAGACTCCCTGTCGAGCAGGGAGCCCGATGCGGGACTCGATCCCGGAACTCCGGGATCATGACCTGAGCCGAAGGCAGTTGCTTAACCAACTGAGCCACCCAGGCGCCCAATAATGAATAAAATTTTAAAAAGAGACAGATAAGTTAAAAATAAAAGAATGGAAAACGATATAACATGCAAGTACATATCAAAAGAAAGATGGGGTACTTATATTTATATAAGAAAAAAATAGACTTCATGGGCACCTGGGTGGCTCAGTCGTTAAGCGTCTGCCTTCGGCTCAGGTCATGATCTCAGGGTCCTGGGATCGAGCCCCACATCGGGCTCCCTCCTCGGCGGGAAGCCTGCTTCTCCCTCTCCCACTCCCCCTGCTTGTGTTCCCTCTCTCGCTGTCTCTCTCTGTCAAATAAATAAATGAAATCTTTAAAAAAAAAGAAAAAAATAGACTTCAGAACAAGAAATGGCATCATGGATAAAGAGAAACATTTAATAATGACAAAAATTCTCCAAGAAAACATAGTAATTCTGAATGTGTTCAAATAACAACAGAGCATCAAAATACATGAAGCCAAAGCAAACAGAACTAGAAGGAGAAATGTATAAATCCATAGTTAACAGATGGAAACTTTCACACTCCTTTCTCAGTACTTGATTGTAAAAGTAAGCAAAAAAACAGTAAGGATAGAGAAGAACTGAACAACAATATCAACCAACCTGACCTAATTAGCATTTATAGAACACTCTGCGCAACAAGAGAAGAATGCATGCTTTTTCCAAGTGCACATGTAATATTCACCAAATAAAACTTTACTGTGAGCCATAATATAAACAACAAATTTAAAGAATAAAACTCATACAGAGTTTGTTCTTAGATCATAATAGAATTTACTAGAAATTAAGAACAGAAAGATATCTAGAAAATCCCCCAATATGTGGAAATTAAACAAAGACTTCTAAGCAACCCTTGGGTCAAAGAGGAAATCTCAGGGGCGCCTGGGTGGCTCAGATGGTTAAGCGTCTGCCTTCAGCTCAGGTCATGATCCCAGAGTCCTGGGATCGAGTCCCACATGGGGCTCCCTGCTCAGCGGGGAGTCTGCTTCTCCCTCTCCCTCTGCTTCTTCCCCTGCTTGTGCTCTTTCTGTCTCAAATGAATAAATAAAATCTTAAAAAAAGAGGAAGTCTCAGAAGAATATTAAGTAATATTTTGAAATAAATGAAAATGAAAATATAACATATCAGGGGTGCCTGAGTGGCACAGTTGGTTAAGTGTCTGACTCTTAGTTTCGGCTCAGGTCCTGATCTCAGGGTCATGGGATCAAGTCCCACATCAGGCTCCCCACTCAGCATGGAGTCTGCTTGAGACTATCTCTTCCTCTCCCTCTGCCCCTCTCCCCACATTCTCTCTCTCTCTCTCTCAAATAAATAAATAAATCTTAAGAAAAAGAAAATACAACATATCAAATTTTGTGGAATGCACCTAAAGCAGTGCTTACAGGTAAGTTTATTAAATTCTTATATTAGGAAATATGAGTAATTAGTAATTTAAGCTTCCACCTTAAGAAAGTAAAGATAAATTTAAATCCAAAGCAATCAGAAGAAAGTATATAATAAAGATAAGAGGATAAATCCATGAAATGGAAAGCAGAAAAATACAGATCAATGAAACTATAGGCTGGTTCTTAGAAAATACCAGTAAAATTGATAAAACTTACCCAGACTGATCAGGAAAAAAATAGACAAGAAAGAAACTACAATATCATAAATGAAAGAGGAAGCATCATTACAGATCCTATAGACATTAAAAGGATAAGGGAATATAACAAACAACTTTATGACAATTAATTCAAGTACTTAGATGAACTAGAGAAAATCCTTGAAAAACATTAACTACCAAAGCTCATTCAAGAAGATATAAGTAATCTGAATAGTTCTATTACCTGTTTTTTTAAAAGATTTTATTTATTTATTCATGGGAGACAGAGAGAGAGAGATGGAGGCAGAGGAAGAGGGAAAAGCCGGCTCCCCACAGAGCAGGGAGCCCAATGCAGGACTCAATCCCAGGACCCCAAGATCACAACCCGAGCTGAAGGCAGACGCTTAAGTATCTGAGCCACCCAAGCGCCCAATCCTATTACCTGTTAAAAAGAAATTATATTTGTAGTTAATAACCATCCCACAAAGAAAAGTCTAGGCCCAGATGGTTTCACCAGTGAATTTTACCACTTAAGGAAAAAGGAATAGCAATACTACACAATATCTTTCAGAAAATTAGAAAGGGGGGGAACACTTCCCAAATCATTTTATGAGGCCAGCATTATGCTAATATCAAAGCCAAAGACAGTACGAAAAAGGAAAACTATTGACCAACATCCCTCACAAAGACAAATATCCTCAGCAAAATAAAAGCAAATTAAATCCAGCAATATATGAAAAAAATAACATATTACAACCAAGTGAAGCTTATCCCAGAGGTTCAAGGCTGGCTCAACATGCAAAAATCAATCATCAGAATAATTCACCATAGTAACAGACAAAAAAGGAAAAAGTATACTATTATTTTTGTAGAAGCAGGAAAGGCATTGAACGAAATCCAATTCATAAAAAAAGTCTCAGCAAACTAGCAATTCAAGGGAACTTCCCTGACTTGATAAAAGGCAACTACAAAAAGCTTACAGCTACCATACTTAAAAGGTAAAAGACTAAATGCTTTTCCCCTAGGATCAGGAAAAAAAAAGGTCAGTTTAGCAAGGTTGCAGAA
The DNA here is from genome assembly GCF_002201575.2 of Neomonachus schauinslandi. NCBI lineage: Eukaryota > Metazoa > Chordata > Mammalia > Carnivora > Phocidae > Neomonachus > Neomonachus schauinslandi. The sequence goes on along the minus strand of NC_058419.1, from coordinate 948,538 downwards.
TACAAGGTTAATATACAGAAATCAATTGACAACCTGATTCTGAAATTGATATGGAAAGGCAAAGGACCTAGAATAGCCAAAACAACTCTGAAAAGAAAAACAAAGTTGGAGGGCTACAGCTGCCTGATTTCAAGAATTATTATAAAACTACTGTCATCAAAACAGCATGGTATTAGCATAAAGATGAACAAAGAAATCAATGGAACAGACTACAGAACACAGAAATAGACCCACAAATCACAAACAATTCATTTTTAACCACGTTACAAAAGTAATTCAATGGAGTAAAGACAGTCTGTTCCATAAATGGTATTGCAACAAAATGAATAAGATAGAAAATAAACCACAACGTAAAAATCACTCCTTTGACAAAATTTAACTCAAATGGATCATTGATCTAAATATAAAATATAAAAGTATATAACTTTTAGGAAAAAAAATAGAAAATCTTTAGGACCTAGGGCTAGGCAAAGAGTTCTTAGATTTGACAGTAAAAGCACAATCCATAAAGGAAAAATTGATAAATTTTAAAATCATCAAAACTTTAAAATCCTTGTTCTACAAAGATACTATAAAGAGAACGAAGGGAAAAAAAAAGAGAGAGAGAGTGAAGCGGCATCTGGGTGGCTCGGTCAAGTTAAGCATCCAACTCTTGATTTTGGATCAGGTCATTCATTATCTCAGGGTTGTGAGATCGAGTCCGGCCTTGGGGGCTTCGCGCTCAGTGGGGAGTCTGCTTGTCTCTCTCCCTCTGCTCCTCCCTCCCTCCCCCCCAATGCTCTCTCTCTCTCTTTCAAATAAATAAATAAATAAATAAAATCTTCAAAAAAAAAAACCTAAATGCGATAATAGAAGTCAGGTCCTTAGTGTAATGCATGACACATACAAACCATTCAATAAATGTGAATTATTGGGGCACCTGAGTGGCTCAGTGGGTTAACTGTCTGCTTTCAGCTAAGGTCATGATCTCAGGGTCCTGGGATGGAGTGCTGTGTGGGCTCCCTGCTCAGGGGGAGTCTGCTTCTCCCTCTCCCTCAGCCCCTCTCCTGCCCCCGCTTTTGCTCTCTCTCTGCCTCTCTCTCAAATAAACAAATAAAATGTAAAAAAATAAATAAATGTGAATTATTATAATTTATTATCATTATTGTTACAGCATTCTTTAAAATTGAGAAAATAAAAGACAAATGTTCATCAATAGAAAAATTGTTAAATTATGTTACATCTATTACAAGAAATCTTAGGCAATGGTTTAAAAGAATGAAGTAAATTTATATGTACTAATCTGGAAAGATGTCCAGAATTATTGTGAAAAAAGCAAACTGCAGGACAATTTGTATAGTATGATCTCATTTGTGTAAAAATAAAATGATATGTTTTGAAGAAATTTTTCTAGAATGATACCAAACTGCTAACAGTTGTTATCCCTAGGGAGGGGGAGTTGAATGAGGAGGGGTTCAGAGAAAGGGGGTCCAGAGAAAGGGGGTCTTTCACTTTTTATTCTACTTATTCCTAGATTGTTTCAATTTTTACGAGAATATATTCCTATATTTTTGAAACAGAAAACACAAAAGAGTCAACTATCTTTTAAAAGAGCAGTGATAAAAATAACTTTATGATTGCCTTGGCTCATGGATTCAAGAGGATGAAGCACGAGCTTACCTTGGACTGAAATATTTACCTAAAAATAGACTCAGCTTCCATTTGTAATTTAACAAACATGAACCGAGTGCGGCTTGTTGGCCTAGCAGAGCAAAGAACTGAGTCATTGCCCCGGCTGTGCCGCTAACTAGCTTTGTTTTGTTATTGTGTTATAAACGTTAGACTGTGGACTTCTTAGAAACAGGGATCAATCTCTTTTCTCTGTCTCTCTAGCCCCGTGACACAGGGCTTGATTCAGAGTTGGCGCTCAACTGAAATAAAGAATTACTCCTCACTGCAATATCGGAATTAAAGGTGGCTGTGTAGAACAGCGCTGTCCATGCTCCGTTGAATCGACACATGATCGCCATCTAGTGGCTGCAGGGATTCCTGCGGAAGCCGGAGATCCGCAGAAACGGACTAGGTGTGTTCTGGGATGCGTTTTAACAAAACACCACGGCCTCTCTAAAAGAGCATGACCCTCAGAAAAAGTTGACAAGCACCAGCTAAAAGGTCATGGTTTAGGTCTTGGAGTGTTGGTAAGATGACATCTAGGTACTCCTGTGTTTTAAGTCTCCTCCATCACCATCCCATCATCAGATGCCCCCCACACCTATAAGCTGCGCAAAGTCCACATTGCTACAACTCCATTCCAACCAAAAACAGCGAACCACATATGGTAGTAGGTACGTACATCCATGCTTTCCCAAAACTGATGAAATACTAGTAACCTTTCCTAAGCCAGTCTGGTCGGGACAAGATACAAAACAAGACCAGAAAAAGAAATCTTCCATAAACTTTGCCCTCCAGGTGCACCATCTTTCTGAATCATCAGAAATCATCATGAGAGTGAGTGCCACTCTGAAAATATCTAGTGAGCCTTTAAAATGTCTCACATGCCAAAGGGCCGCAAGGAAACCCACCCTGAGTTGGCTTTGTAAGTATCTCTTTGTGACAAGCCCTCACCTGCCCCTGCAGATTTCAGGGAGCAGGTTTTCTTCTCTTGCCTCCTTTGAGTACCAATGAGTCTTCCAAGTAGCTTCATTGATAGGGAAGCACCTGAGTGATAACAGTCTGAGAAATACTAGAGCTTGTGTTTATGGAGTAGGGGACTCAAAAAGAATAATGAAAGGACACACTGGTAGTTAACCTGAAAAGTGTCCCTGCTAAGTTGAACAACATTCTTCTAATATGTTGCTCAGCAGACGAACGCCCGGCTGGCTCAGTTGGTACAGCATGCAACTCTTGATCTTGGGGTTGGGAGTTCCAGCCCCACGTTGGGTGTAGAGAGATCACTTTTAAAAATCTTTTAAAAATTAAAAATAAATAAAATAAGTAAATCTTTACAAAGATTTTTAAAATGTTGCTCCACAGAACAAACAACAAAAACTTCTCAAAAACTCCTAAGAGAGGGACACTGTCTAGTTCAGGGTCAATGGGGAAAGTGGCCGAGGAAATTTATGATCAGAAATGGGTCCTGTCATGATTAAAGTCTTTACAATTCAACCTCCTGCAGTTTGACACAGTATGTGCCTCGGAAACGTGGGAAGAAAAACAAAGGTGCAATTCGGTGGAAACGGGGACACCGGTTTGGGAGCGCGATACACACAAGAACACCTTATTTGGGGCGGGTTGCTCTGGAGCAAAGCCAACACGGGTGCGTTCGTTCCTACCACCGTGTTCTGGAGTTGCAGAGAAGTTAGGAATTATGAACAAGATGGATCCATCCAACTACTCCCGGCCTAAAAACAGCAAGAAGCCCTAATATCTATTTATATGCAATTCCCTGAGGGCCGAAGCGGTTCTTCCTAATGGCTGGAGAGCACTCAGTAACAATCAGGTCTTGCGGCGGAATGTTTTTAAGACCTTGTCCTGAGCGTGCCGATGGAGATAATGAACTCCTGAGCGGTCGGTAGTACATTTAAAATGGAAATGGAAAGTGTAGGAAGATGCGCTCTTCCGAGCGTCCCGGATTTCGTACTAGCAAAAGTCCTTGGTTCCTGCTGGTACTCGAAAAGCGCGGTGTCAGCATAAAGAGCAGAGAAGCGACACCATGAGAAACCATGAGCCACTGTGGAAGGCTCCAGAAGAGGAGTGTCCGCTGACAGCCACACGAGAGAGCGCCCCGGACGGTGCAAGGGGAGTCCGGAGCCTCGCCGCCCGCCCGCCCGGCCCGGCAGGCCCGGTCCCGCGGCCCCTCTCCCGGTTCCCCGCCCTCCCCCCCGCCCCGCGCCGGCCTCCCCGCCACAGACCGGGAGGTCTCCCCCGCCGCCTCCCTCCTCTCGGCTCCGCGGCGCTCCGGAGCCACCCGGCCCGGCCGGCCGCGGGGCGCAGCGGCCACACCGGCTCGACGTGCGACTTCGCCGTGCGTCCGTCGGCCCGGTCCCAGGACGCCCCTACTCACGTAGCGCTGCAGCTTCCTCTCGGGGGGCGACTTGACGAGCCAGCCCGTGCACACGGCGTCGCCCGCACTCATCGTGGCCGCCGCCGCCGCTTCCTCCAGCTGGGTCGCCGCGGCAGGAGGAAGT
>NC_058419.1:895126-943972 GCF_002201575.2 Neomonachus schauinslandi | reverse complement strand
GCGACCCCCGCCCCCGGCCCGCCGCGGCCCCCTGGGGCGGGGGGACGGCGCCACCGCCCGCGGCCCAGACGGCGCGGGGAGGGGGCGGCCGGGCCGGGGAAACCCCTTCGAGCGAGCGCGCCGCGGCTCCGGGCCCCAGGGTTACGGGAGCCGAAGCCTAGGACCCGCACCTGCGAGGGACCCGGTGAGGGAGGAAGTTCGGAAGCAGGACTCCCCTCCGACTTCCCCGCTGCCCTAGATTGTTTGCCGAGGAATGGCTCGCGTGCGCCCCTCCCCCAAAGATCATTGTATTTCAGCGAGGAGCTCGGCTGCAGAGCTATTCAAATGTCCTCCGGAACCCGGAGCATCCCAATTCAAAAGGTTACAACTTGGAGGTGCTGTTTGCAGTCTCCAGGCCTCTGGTCGTGCCACAGGGTGCGCCGAGCACTTTAAATAATACCAATAACAACAATGAGCTAACATTGATTGAGACCTTCTGCAGTGCCAGTTACTATGCTAAGCACTTGGCGGGCATGATCTTATGGGATATGCACAATCAATGGGCCTTCTCATTGCCTCATTTTTGCTTCTGAGTAAAATGAGAAACAGGACAATAACATCACCTGTCCAAACCCACACAAATAGGGATCACGGGCCAGGGGCCAGGGCCAACATACTTTGTAAACACAAAAGCACCGATAATCACAGTGAGGATCAGCACCCACGATGCTCATCTACCTGAGGTTTGCTACCACCTGGCCACCACCCTGACCCATAGTGCTCTTTTCCCGTGGTGTGATACCTCTCACTTGAAAGTGACGCTTGGAAGAAATAAATGCAACGTCATTTCTAGGACTTACAAAGAGACTTCTCGGCTCCAAGGTCACATCACTCAGACACTATTACTCTCACAAAGCTGGACTCCAGCTACTGCCTGCACTCCCACCTCTCAGAGCCCACTTGACCTTCACCACCACCGCAATCCCCGACTTCCCTCCCGCTTTCCAAATCCCGCACTAGTGTACCGGATTAGCTGAACCTAATTCGCATCTAGAAATCCAGGTTCAAGGGAGAATGGTAAATATCTTTTTATTTTTTTAGCTCTCCCACCTTTCCAAATAGGAGGAAAACCACATATCCACCACAGTCCACCCCCTAGCTAGTCAATACTATAGACACCCTGTGCACAAAATAAACTCACTAAAGCCACAACAGCTTGCTCCCGCCCAAACAATGCTGCTATCCCTCCTACAAACTGAAAAGCACTCCTTAAAACAGGAGACCAAAACTTTCGTTGGTCATTGTAGCCATCTCTAGGGGACAGTCATTGCTCTTCTAGTTCCGACATCACCCCACCTCAATATCCTACAACCTAAAGAAAAACAGTATAAAGCTAACCTCTATCAGCCTTTATTTGATATGTATAAAATATAGAAAGAAGATTGAAAAATTTTGTATGTACACACACACACACACACACACAGTTACTACAATCCTTATTTCTGTAACTGGTCTTCAGACCATAATTGGTGTTTATAATCTTCTTTCTTCTACTACCCTCTCTGTCCTCCCTTTGTTCTCCAGCCAAGAACTCAGGTGGTCAGAATTCTTTATCTTGTGAGTGACCCAAACCTTTATTCTCCCCACCCCCACCTCCCCACCGCTGAGTCTTAATCCTCAGTGGTCCTGCCTAGCGTGGCTATAGTCGGAGGTGTCCAGGGGATCACTTGCATTGCAGATAGAGTCCTTCCCAATCCCGTTGTTTAACAGCAACACTTTTCCACTTGATAACCAACAGTATCAACCATCAAGCCAGTTCAGTAGACCCATGGTTTGCCTGTTGATTCAGTGGCATAAACAACCCTAAATGGCCAGATGGCAACCTCAACTTGCAATTCAATACAACCAATGTCGTGGCCTTGGTAGAAGCACTCTTTCCTTGGGAACCAGCCGAGCTCAAAGCTGTGGGGATGGAAAGAAACACCTAGGCAGTAGATTAGGTGTGATAGTAGAGAAGTTGCTCCCACTTTCACCTCCTGATTCCTGAAACCAGGGATTCTGGCTATGGAGAAACTACACCATAGAGCACCAGTTCAAAGTATTTCCCTCATCCTCTAAGACAGAACCTCCACCTTTCAGCATATTTTCCCCCAACCGCAGTCTCATTCTGCCACCAGGTAGCCGGCTGGTCACCCCAGGGAATGCTTCCTTACTGGGGGCTGTCACTCCTGTGGGCAGGTGGAGTACATAGCAGTGGCCGTGGCCGTGACCATATCAACTGATGCCAGGCCCTGGGATTCTCACCACTTAGTTGCAGATTCCCTTAACCTTGCTCCCACCTCTGTACAAAAAACAAACCCTCATGCTCTCCTCAGTTCAACCCACTGTGTCTACCATTCGCTTCCCTCTGAGACTCTGACCAATATACCTAGTCATGGACAACTCCCTACGAGGTTACAAGTCAAGGAAAAGGTTGCCATACAGTAGTAGGGCCCCCAGAGATGGGAGCCACTTGCTTGAGCAACTTTCTTATACCTTCCAGACCTGCTTGAGTCTGGTCTCAAATACTCCACTTGCCCTGGATGATCAGTTAGCACCCAATTTATCAGGGACAGCTAAGGTTACATGGTTCCTTGGTGCTCCATGGCAAGGCATTCAGACTTTACCGCAGCTGCTGATCCAAAGGAAAATACTTCTTTTGTGGTAGAATGTATTGTTTGCTTCAAGACACCGGTGGTCCACTGAATGTTTCTCCTGTTAGGACTGGCCAGAGGCTCCACGTAGCCTGCCAGCGTGTCAAAGGCTCTAGTTATAATGGATCTACGTCATCATAAAGGTCAAGTGGCCCGGACCTGCTACGGAGTCTTTCCTTGCCCTCTGTGCTGCTGAACACACGCAGCCTCACAGATTACTTGTTCAATGCATTGGTGTAGAACAGTTTTGCAACTTTTGTTTTTTTAAGTAAATGCTACCCCCAACATGGGACTCGCATTCACGACCCTGAGATCAAGAGTCTGGCTCTACCGACTGAGCTGGCCAGGCACCCCAGGCGTGGAACAATGAAATGTAGTGTATGTTGCCTACAGAATCCAAAGAACCGCAGCAAATGCTGTGTCTCTTTTTGGGTGGTCGGTAGCATGAGGTGCAGCAACCTGTTGAATACCCAACATGGTCCAGCCCATCTCAAAATGTTACCGAGGGCCAGGCTTTTGAGTTTTCATGGGCTTTATCTCCCGTCCTCTGGCATACATGTTTATTAATAAAGTAACTACTATCTCTTGATCCACCAGGTCCAGTAAGCATAATGTCTTCAATATAATGGACCAGCCTGATGTTCACCATGATCGTTGCAAAAATGGAGTTCCACTCACCCTGGATTAGGGCAGGGAGCCCGAGGAGAGACATAGCCCTGAGGCAAGGCACTAAAGCTGTACTTCTGTTCCCGCCAGATGAAGGCAAACTGCTTCCGACAGTCTCTGCTGATTGCAACAGAGAAAAGAGCATTTGTCAGGCAAATAGGCACTTACCAGGTACCAGGGGCTGTGTTGATTAGCTCTAGAAAAGCAACATCATCTGGAATAGCAGCTTCAAGTCACAACCTGATTAATTTTACAATTACCCACTACTCATCTCCAGGCTAACCATGTCGATTAAATAAAGGTGTGATATGGACAATCATTCTTGCATCTTTCAGGGGGCACTGTTCTCTCTTCCAGACGAATCAAAATTGCTTCTACAAGGTTATTCCCCCTAAATTTCTAGGGAGAGATGACCTGTTTGTATTGCAACTTTTATTTTCGTTTCATCAAGCCCCTTCCTAGCTTCTTTGCACTCCAGCCTGGGGAGAGGAGATCCATTTGAATAACAAGTGGTTTTCAGCACCTGGATTCCTTAGCGCGGCTTCCCCATTTATTATTATTTTAAAATAGGTTTAGCTTAGCCTTTCATTAAGTACTATAAATCTTAGAACTAGAAGGATTTGCGAACATAAATATCTACTATTAAGAGTTTTTACTTTAGGGGCGCCTGGGTGGCTCAGTCGTTAAGCGTCTGCCTTAGGCTCAGGTTGTGATCCCAGGGTCCTGGGATGGAGCCCCGCATCACATCGGGCTTCCTGCTCAGCAGAGGGAGTCTGCTTCTCCCTCCCCGACTCCCCCTTCTTGTGTTCCCTCTCTCGCTGTCTCTCTCTCTGTCAAATAAATAAATAAAATCTTAAAAAAGAAGAGTTTCTCTTCTGGGGTGCCTGGGTGGCTCAGTGGGTGAAGCGTCTGCCTTTGGCTCAGGTCATGATCCCAGAGTCCTGGGATCCAGCCCCACGCACGTTGTCCGGCTCCCTGCTCAGCGGGGAGCCTGCTTCTCCCTCTGCCTACCGCTTGCTCTCTCTCTCTGACAAATATAAAAATTAAAATAAATAAATATTTTAAAAAAGAGTTTCTATTTTAATTATGTTATGATGGGCAAAATGGCTGTGAATCTTATTCTCTGTGAAAAGAGAAAATTTGAGGGACGCCTGCGTGGCGCAGTCGGTTGGGTGTCTGCCTTCGGCTCAGGTCACGATCCCAGGGTCCTGGAATCGAGTCCCACATCGGGCTCCCTGCTCAGCAGGGAGTCTGTTTCTCCCTCTGCCTGCCGCTACCCCTGCTTGTGTGTTCTCTTTCTGACAAATAAATAAACAAAATCTTAAAAAAAAAAAAAAGAAGAAGAAGAAGAAAATTTGAAAAGAAAATGCCTCTCTCGGGGCGTCTGGGTGGCTCAGCCATTAAGCTTCTGCCTTCGGCTCAGGTCATGGTCCCAGGGTCCTGGGATCGAGCCCCGCATCGTGCTGCCTGCTCTGCGGGGAGCCTGCTTCTCCCTCTCCCACTCCCCCTGCTTGTGTTCCGGCTCTCGCTATCTCTCTCTCTCTCAAATAAAGAAATAAAATCTTAAAAAAAAAAAAAAGAAAATGCCTCTCTGATTTCTGGATCAGGGACAGCCACGAGGGGGGATGACTGCACATGCATGTTCAAATCATCTATGAAGCACGTGAACTAAAGGCCTGGAGTGCCATGGTACAATTTCAGATACAGAAACTTTCTTTTTTCCTCTATGGACCTCTGTAAAGTGCTTCTCTGAAAGTGAAAGCAACCCAATTTCCACCTAAATTTGAAATTTGACTTTAATATTACCAATGATAGTCTTTTTCATGTCTTACAAAAAAAATCCTGACATCATATCCATTATTGTTATATTTAAAATAGTATGAAATTATCGTTACAAGTCCAAATCAAACACTTCTGAACTCATTCTATGAGGACAGTGTTACTCTGATACCGAAACTGGAAAAAGACAGTAAAACAAAAAAAGAAAAGAAAACTACTGACAAATATGCCTCGTGAATCTAGACGTACAAATCCTCAGCAAAATACTAGCAAGTAGAATTCACAACTACATTAAAAGGATTATACACCATGACTAGGTGGGGTTTATTCCAGAGATGCAAGGCTCATTCAATATATGAAAGTCAATCAAGGGCCCCTGGCTGGCTCCATCGGTGGAGCGTGTGACTCTTGATCTCAGGGTTGTGAGTTTGAGCCCCACATTGGAGGTAGTGGTTACTTACAAAAACAGAAAAGAAATCAATGCAATCCACCATGTTTGTTTTTTTTTTTAAAGACTTATTTATTTATTTATTTATTTGACACAGAGAGAGAGACACAGCGAGAGAGGGAACACAAGCAGGGGCAGAAGGAGAGGGAGAAGCAGGCTCCCCGCGGAGCAGAAAGCCCGATGCAGGGCTCGATCCCAGGACCCCGGGATCATGACCTGAGCCGGAGGCAGACGCTCAACGAGTGAGCCAGCCAGGCGCCCCTGCAATCCACCATGTTAACAAGCAAAAGAAGAGGGGCGTCTGGGTGGCTCAGTCGGTTAAACGTCTGCCTTTGGCTCAGGTCATGATCCCAGGGACCTGGGATGGAGCCCCGCATCGGGCTCCCTGCTTGGCAGGAAGCCTGCTTCTCCCTCTGCCTGCCACTCCCCCTGCTTGTGTTCCCTCTCTCACTGTGTCTCTCTCTGTCAAATAAATAAATAAAATCTTTAAAAAAAAAAAAACAAGCGAAAGAAGAAAAGTCACATGCTTATATTGATTGATGCAGAACAAGCATTTGACAAAACCCAACACCAATCTGTGACAAACACTCTCATAAAACTGGGAATGGCAGGGGAGCTTCTGCAACTTGAAGAACGTGCACAGATGTTCCCTTAAGATTGGGAATAAGGCAAGAATATCTGCTCTCACTGTTCTTATTCAACATAGTGTTGAAACTTGTAGAAACAAAAGGCACACAGATTGAGAAGGAAGGAATAAAACTGTCTCAATTTGCAGATGATATAATTGTCTTCGTAGGAAATCCCAAGATATCCACAGAGAAAAACTCCCATAATTAATAAGTGAGTTTTACAAGGTTGCAGTATACAAGATCAACACACAAATCTCTTTACATGATTTTGAGGCTTATCATATAGTAGCTCCAGTAATCAAGACTGCATGCTATTGGTAGGGGAATAAACACATAGACACAAAGGGAATGAAATAGTGAGCCCAGAAACAGACCCACATAAATCTGCCCAGCTGGTTTTTGACGAAGGCACAAAAGCAATTCAATGGAGGAAGGATAGTCTTTTCAACAAACAGTGCTGGAGAAATTGGACATCCATAGGCAAAAAAAAAAAAGAACTTTAACCAAAACCTCACACCTTATACAAAAATTAACTCAAAATGAATCATATATTTATATGTAAAATGTAAAACTATAAAAGTTTTAGAAGACAACATAGGAGAAAATATTCTTAGATACAATCCATAAAAGAAAAAATTGATAAATGGGACTTCATCAAAATTAACACTTTTTTTAAGAGTATAAAAAGACAAGCTAAAGGGGCACCTGGGTGGCTCAGTCGGTTAAGTGTCTGCCTTCGGCTCAGCTCATGATCCCAGGGTCGTGTTGGGTTCCCTGCTCAGCAAGGAGTCTGCTTCTCCCTCTTCCTCTGCTCATGTTCCCCCCACCCCCCAAGTAAATAAAATCTTCAGGAAAAAAAAAAAGACAAGCAGCGGACTGGGAGAAAATGTTTGCAAAGCACATATCTGCTAAAGGACTCATATCAAGAATATATAAAGAACTTTCAAAACTCAGTAATTAAAAAACCCCAAATCACTAATAATCCAATCAGAAAATAGATAAAAGATATGAAGAAACAATTCATTGAGGAGGATATACAGATGGTGGCAAACAAGCACTTGGAAAGATATTCAATGTCATTAGCCATTAGGGCAATGCATATCAAAATCACAATGAGATTCCACCACATACTTACCAGAATGGCTAAAATTGTTAAAAATCAGCAGAATGCCCACACTGATTCCTGATCCATGGAATGAGGCAATCATGGCAGAAAGGCCCAAGTAGAAATCTCCGGGGCTTTGCCTTTCTATCAAAGTGTAAGTCAAAAGAAATAACATATACTTAGGAGACAATGTCAGAAATTAGTTCAAAGACTTGAGAAATGCAGGGAAGGAAATTCCTATCATATCTCCATTTAATTCACTATTTGGCTTTGCGCAGCAGTTGGTTAAGTCTTCATGAATGTGACAGTTTTAAGCCAGGGCTCCAAAATTCTTTGACACTCCTCTCATTGAAAGGTGGGGTTGATGCCTTCTCCCCTTGAACCTGGATAATCTTGTGACTGCTTGAATCATACAACACAGCAGAACTGATTTATGGGACTTCCAGGGCCAAGTTTCAAAAGGTTATTCTGACAGTTTTATGCCTTATCTACTCCAACACCTGCTTTTGGAGACCTGAGCCACTAAGTCCAGAGTCTGACTACTCTGAGGCTGCCATGCTATAAGGAAGTCCAAGCCACATGGGCAGACTCCTGTTCCAGTTCCAGTTGCACCGGGCCTTCCAGCTGAATTCTCACCATACTTGTAATCTGTCGGCATTATAACATGTTTAAGGACACGGACTTTTGGGATGGCTTGTTATTCAGCTGACACATTATGCTGAGGAAGTCAGACAGGACAAAGTAGAATGTCTTCTCTCTGCTCCATAATGTCTGGGGCCTCAGCTGAGATGACTCAGTGGCTGGGGGTGACCAGATGGCTAGAGGCTATAATCTTCTGGAAGTCTCCTCCCTTACATGCCTGTTACCTGTGTGAGGATGCCTATTCTGGCTATTTCACCTGAGTGGGGTCATATAATATTTGTCCCTCTATGCTTACTTCCTTTAGCATGGTGTTTTCTTTTTTTTTTTTCTTTTTTTTTTTAAAGATTTTATTTATTTATTTGACAGAGAGAGACATAGCGAGAGCAGGAACACAAGCAGGGGGAGTGGGAGAGGGAGAAGCAGGCTTCCTGCAGAGCAGGGAGCCCGATGCGGGGCTCGATCCCAGGACCCTGGGATCATGACCTGAGCCGAAGGCAGACGCTTAACGACTGAGCCACCCAGGCGCCCCAGCATGGTGTTTTCTTCTTTCTTTTTTTTTTAAAAGATTTTATTTTTAAGTAATTTTCAGCCCCAACGTAGAGCTCAAACTCACAACCCTGAGATCAAGAGTCACATGCTCTATTGGCTGAGCCAGCCAAGCGCCCCTAGCATGATGTTTTCAAGGTTCATCCATGTTGTAGTACGTATTAGCACTTCACTCCTTTTTATGACTGGATAATACTCCATTGTATGGATAGACATTTTGTCTATCCAGTCATCTGTACATGGACATTTGGGTTGTTTCAACCTTTAGGCTACTGTCAATAATGCTGCTATGAATATACATGCACAAGCATCTGTTTAAACATCTGTTTTCAAGTCTCTTGGGTATATACACACAGGAATGGAATTGCTGAGTCATATGGCCACTCCGTGTTTAACCTTTTGAGGAACCACCAGACTGTTTTCCCCAGTAGCTGCACCATTATTATACTTGACAGCAGAGTGCTGCCGCTCACGCCTGACTTTGTGGCTTGCTTGGCCAAACAATGCTCTCAGTTCATGATGTGCAGCTCAGGTCTTAAGATCACACAGTTATTCAGTTTCAACCTAGGACGAAAGAAAGTCAGGGGCTTTGCCTCCCAGTAAATTGGTGCATGTGTAGGTCCTAGCTTCATTTTTTTTTTTTTTCAATTAATCTTTTTTAAACATGAGAACTAATGCCTTTCTTGGCCTGTCTGGGGATCAAACCCACAACGTTGGTGTTGTTAGGTCACATTCTACTCAACTGAGCTAACCAGCCATGTGGCCAGTCCTAGCTTTATTTTTATCCCAAATTCCAGAGGCCTGAACTGTGATTCTCTTATCAAGGCTTGGAAAAGGCTCTGTGTAGCATCCTAATGGGAGATGCCACCTCCAAAAAGAGGCCCAACAAGCACTGTGCTTCTTTCTTAGTGGCAGTGGACTTGAGGTATGGCAACTTGGTTTTCACTTTGGGGAACCATCTCAATATGCCTCAGCCCACTGGATGCCCAGAAACCTCATGGAGGTGGTGGGCCCCTAAATTTTCATGGGGCTTATCTCTCACCCTGAGATGAAATATTTGTTCAGGTTCAGTTGGCAGGGTACCATTAATGTAATGGACCAGCATGATGTCTTGGGGGACAGCGAGATGATCAAGTCAGTCCCTGGGGACTTAATTACAATAATCTGCCAGAGAATTGAAGGGACAGTTCCAGGGGCTTCCTTTTGAGTTTTCTTCCCATAATTGTCCTCAGTCCTTGAGTCAAAATTCCCCTGTGGGAATTTTTCCAGCTGCGGATTTTTCCAATTATACAGTTAGGAACTGGGGGAAAAGCCACAGGAGGACCCACAGTGAGAGGGACACAGACTAAGTCTTCATTTCTGACCAGTGGACCACAGTGGCAATCTATGTCCCCCAGGGAAAGAAGGATGAAGGTTTGAAGCATACACTAGTGTTGTATGTACCTGGCCTAGTCTTCACTTGAGGGCTCTGAGCCTGTGGGCGACTGGATCTGGGGATTAGATGAGGGGCCATGTTTTCCACTGTGGCAATTCTAGGCAGACTGCCATTCACCAGACCTAGAGTTTTTGTTGTTGGGGTTATATAGATCATGGTCTATTATAGATGGCTTATTTTTTTTTAAAGACTTTGTTTATTTATTTGACAGAGGGAGGGAGAGAGAGTGCGCACAAGCAGGGGGAACGGCAGAGGGAGAGGGAGAAGCAGGGAGCCCGATGGGGGGCTCGATCCCAGGACCCTGGGATCATGACCTGAGCCAAAGGCAGACGCTCAACTGACTGAGCCACCCAGGCGCCCCAGGTGGCTTATTATTAATAGGACATCATGACCAATTAGCCACCACCAAAGATTCTTGCGGATAAACCATTCTGGTTCCAGCTGCCAGTCCTGCTGCCAATCATGATGCCCCCACTTGGCCGCTGCTGCTCCAGGCTCCCTGTTTCTATGGCAACACCTCTCATCTCCTTTCCTAGATTAGTTTTCCAGAACCTTCACCAAAGTACTTCTCAATGTTTTGATGAAAGGAATGTCCTTTGAACTTTCTCTGGGGATGTAGTTAAGGGTTGAGCCAGTAGGTTGCACATGACAAGTTCATTCCCACAGTTCCGCCTACCCAAGTCTTAGGATTGGCATTCTCTTGCTCAGGTGATTTTATCACAAGATCTCCAAGAAAGACAGGATCAGCCTCACCAGATGGGGGTGGGGGGAACCCCTACTTCTGCTGGTAAGGGAAGGTCCAGGGGGTTTCTGGGTTCAAGACACATCCATTAAACAAAAATACTTACTGAACATCTTCTAGGAGTTGGATATATAGCAGTGAACAAAACAGACAAACATTTCCTGGCTCCGTAAGGCTAACATTCTAGTGAAGAGAGACAATAAACAAGATTCATTTAAGGCAGAGGGAAGAGCGGGTGCAAAAGACCCGAGAAGGGGGTGTGCCTGGAGTGGGGTGAGTAACGGTGGAAGGAGTGGACTCAGAAAGAGAATGGGGAGCAGCCATCATAGACACTTTGGCTTCTTTTAAAATATTTTATTTATTTATTTATTTGGCACAGAGAGAGAGCACGCGTGTGAGAGAGCACAAGCAGGGGGAGCGGCAGAGGGAGAGGGAGAAGCAGACTCCCTACTGAGCAGGGAGCCCAACGCGGGACTCGATCCCAGCTCCCTGGGATCATGACCTGGGCCGAAGGCAGACGCTTAACCCACTGAGCCACCCAGGCGCCCCAGATACTTTGGCTTTTACTCTTAGTGAGATGGTGTTTTGGTTTCCTAGGGCTGCCATAACAAATTACCCCAAACTGGGTGGCTTCAAACAATAGAAATGTACTCTCTCCCGGTCTGGAGGCTGGAAGACTGAAATCACTTTAGTCTCTGCCTACATCTTCATTTCTTTTGCTTGTGTGTCTTTTCCCTTCTCTTCCCTCTCTCTTTTTAAAAAATATTATTTATTTATTTATTTGAGAGAGAGAGCAGAGTGAGCAAGAACATGAGTGGAGGGGAGCGGCAAAGGGAGAGGAAGAAGCAGGCCCCTTGCTGAGCAGGGACCCCGATGTGGGGCTCGATCCCAGGACCCTGGGATCATGACCTGAGCTGAAGGCAGATGCTTCACCCACTGAGTCACCCAGGCGCCCTACCTTCTCTTCTAAGGACACCTGTCATTGGATTTGGGGTCCACCTGAGTAAGGCAGGATGATCTCATCTTGAGATCCTTAACTTAATTATATCTACAAAGACTCTTTTTCCAAATAAGGTCATCCTTAACTTAATTATATCTACAAAGACTCTTTTCCAAATAAGGGTCCAGGGGTGAGAATATACCTTTTGGGGGGGGGGGCGCTTCATCCCACTACAGATGGGAAGTCATTGGGCTTTGAGCAGAGGAGGGACATGGCCTGATTTACAGTTTAAAAGCACTTGCCAGCTGCTATGTTAAGACAGTATAATTGGACAAAGTAGAAGCAGGGAGATCTGTAGGAGCCCATTGGAAAAATAGAGGAGAGCCATAATGATGGCATGGAGTACAGTGACAGCAGTGAGGGTGATAAAAACCATCAGAATCTGGACCTCTTTTGAAAGCAAAGCTGAGAGGTTTTGCTACCAGATTGGATGAAGAGTTTTGGGGAAATATGAAGCCCATAGGAGAACCAACAGTGAATACCTCAAAGTTATTCAGTGAAATATTTACCAATGAAGCATTATAAAATAAGGGGGGGAAGTAGTGAACTACTCATGGATTGGCTGATTCTGGGGACTTTGGTTATCTATAAAAAGTCAATTTACATCATTATTATTATTACCTTGGCTTACACCTAAATAAATTCTAGATAGAATTAAAAGTGAGTAAAAGCCAATCATCAGCTGTTTTTTAAGCCACAGCGAAATAAAATCTTTGTATGGCCGAGGAGAAATGAAAGAAAAGCAGCAACTCATTAGAAAATATAATGGCAAAAGATTCCATTTACAATTGCAATAAGGAATTAAATAAAGAGAGCTTAGTTAAATCCACAGAGGTTAGATTAAGAATCGCCGCTTGAGAGAGAGAAGAGTGAGAGGACACCAAAGAAGGAAGGGAAGACAGTTTGAACCACAATTCGCTACTTCCTGCATTAAGCGACTTTTAACTATAGAGCACTTGACATGGAGCCCCCGTCCTGGAGTTCAAATGCAGGTGCGCTCTAAGTGTACAACACACACTGGAAATTCTCCCCGAAATTCTTTTTCATCTCACCCACACACACAAAGAGAAATGTAAAATATTCCATTCATGAAGTGTATCGCTTATATGTTGAAATGCTAATATGTCGGATCACTGGGTTAAACAAAATTCGTTATTAAAATCGATTTCACGGGGCGCCCGGGTGGCTCAGTTAAGCGTCTGCCTTCAGCTCAGGTCATGATCCCAGGGTCCTGGCATCGAGGCCCGCATCGGGCTCCCTGCTCGGCGGGAAGCCTGCTTCTCCCTCTCCCACTCCCCCTGCTCGTGTTGCCTCTCTCGCTGTGTCTCTCTCTGTCAAATAAATAAATAAAATCTTTAAAAAAAATCAATTTCACCTTTTTCTTTTTACGTTTTTTTTTTTTTTCCCATGTGGCTGCTGGAAAATTTAAAAGTCCACAAGTGGCTCGCACTGTATTCCTATTGGCCAGCACCACTCTAGCTAGATGGGAATTGCAAGCAGCGAAGGACTTTCAACCTCTCTGTGCCTCAACGTCTTCATTTTTCAATCAGGACTGATCCAATACCAACCTTAAAGGGTCGGCGAGAGGAAGCAGATAGCTGCCGTTAACAGTGCTCGCGGTATACCCGGGCGCCCAAGCCCGCGTCAAACACAGCAAAGGTCAGTGAACTGTGGTCGGGGCCACGCCCATAGGCTATGGGCCGCGGGGGCGGGCTGCGCATGCGTCTCCAACCCGGGCAGCCTAGGGCCGGGCGAGTCCCAAAGCGCACGCGCGGACGCGCTACCTCGGAAGGGGGCGGGGGGGCGAGCCAGCCAATGAAGTTGCGCAGGCGGCCCGCGCGCGCCTCGGGCTCACCTCCCCGAGCCTGGCCCCGCCCCTCAGTCCCGCGGCGCAGCACGCACCCGGCGTCGCACAGGTGGGCGGGTTTTAGTGGCGCGGCCTGTGGGCGGCGGGAGTCTGTGCTCGCTCCCTCGGTGGTGGCCCACGCGGCTCGCACGCTGTGCGGGGCAACATGGCGGACGCGGAAGGTAAGGGTCATTTCCTCGTGGGTGACCGGGCTAACTATCAGCTCCGCCGCCCCGAAGAGCTGGGGGTGGGAGGGTGACGGCGTCGGGGGCCGCGTTCTCCGCCGGTTTGCCGCCAGGCCGGTCCCGTCGCAGCCGGGCCTCCTGCTGGCCTTGCCTCTTGGCCTTGGGTCTACGGTTGAGGGCAAGGGATGGAGGGGTCCTCTCAGTGACGTGGCTCCGCGAGGCCCGGGCCTCCCGCCGAGGCACAGCCTCTTTAGGGCCCGGGTCCCCGTTGAAAGGCGTCGGCCGTGCCGGCTTCCCCGCCGTTACGGGAGACCTGGCAGTGCCTGCACCACGCGAAAGGGCGGTAGGAACAGACGGGGAAGAATAAGGGCCGAGGGGCTCCGGCGTGTTCGTAGCTCCAAGTCGCAAGAAAGTTCTGTGGGCCACAGAACCGGGTAGGGGGCAGTTGAGTGGTCACTTACGGAACTTTGTGGCCCGTGGGCCGAACACTTGTGCGGCAGGTTTAAGCCCCGCCACGGCCACGTGGTGAACCGGAATGGAAGCCGACATGTGCGACTGCCTGTGGTCGGTTACCGAGCCGTGCAACCCATGCGTTTGGCCTTACACACTTTGTTTTCCCCGGTAATTCTAGACCAAACGTCCATTTTCTACTTGCTCTGATTTCATTCTCTATTTTAAGTTTTGTTACCCTTATTTTCGGGAAAAACTCCCAAATCTCTTGTCTGTTTTAGTATTTATTTTGCCGAAGAAACATAAGAAGAAAAAGGAGCGGAAGTCTTTACCAGAAGAAGATGTAGCAGTGAGTACGAATGTTTTATAGTTTGCTTTAACTAAAGTGAAAGGTTACTTAGGTAACACATTACATAAAAAGACTGTTTTTAAAAGTTTCTAGGGAATGGGTTGGAATTGGGTAGTGGTTGTGTAGTAAACCACACAACCCCAGCCACCTAAATCTCTCCTGTCAAGTATAGTTTGCTGAATGGTGTTGACCACATCAGCTCCTCTCCCTGAAATTCTTTTTTATCCCACCAACAGACCCACTGTCCCTCTTTCTCTTTAAGTACCTATCCCCATCTTTCTTTCTTTCTTTTTTTTTTTTTTTTTTGAAGATTTTCTTTCTTTAGAGAGAGAGAGTGTGTGTTGTGTGTGTGCATAGCCAGACACAGGTCTCCATCTCAGGGCCCTGAGATCATGACCTGAGCTGAAATCAAGAGTCAAATGCTTAACTGAGCGAGCCACCCAGGCGCTCCTAGCTGTCCCCATCTTGGTGGCACTTCACTTACCCTTCTGAGGTCCTGGTTCATTTCTTTTTCACTTGGAAGTCCCAGTGAAGAGGCATAGGGACTACCTTGTTTTCTATTTAAGAGGCTTAGACCTACGTGGTAGTAATGGAATTGTACAAAATCAGGTGGGAAGTCTAACAGTGTATTTCTGTCCTGTGTAAGGAGATACAACATGCTGAAGAATTTCTTATCAAACCTGAGTCCAAGGTGGCTCAGTTGGACACATCTCAGTGGCCCCTGTTGCTCAAGGTATGTGGCTAGGATTATGTATCAGATCAATGCCTGGCTTTTACGTAATTTAAGTGTTAAGCGGTTCATTAAGAGTGATTAGCACTAGTATCTTTGACTTAGGAAATGCCAGATGATACTATTTTAGAGCAGTGTTCTTCAAAGTGTCTGACATGAAGGACCAGATTTTGTTTCATTTTTCATTTCCAGTGCACCCAGTGCTGTAGTAGAATACAGTTAAAATGTCACAACAATGTCATACTGCCATTAAAGTTTATAAATAATTAGTTCTTGGTTTCTGTATTTAACTCCACCTTACAGACTTTTACTAGTTTGTGGGCCACACTTGGAGTAGGACTGCTTTAGTGCTTGAGGATATGTGCTTTGAAGCCAGACCAATTTGAGTCAGTGTATGACTTTGAGCCAGTTATTTAACCTCCAAGGCTGTTTGCTTATGGTATCTTCTCTTAGGAAGGCAGGCTGAGGGCTGTAGGAGGTAATCCATGAAATGTGTTTAGCCACAGTGCCTAGCATGTAGGTCCTCTAGAAATTGCTGACTGTTGTGTTGGATTTTAAATAGAGTGGCTCAGTAATGAGTTGAATTACAAATTTCACAAGCACCTTAGTAGGCGCCAGGTATGAGATTAGGAGAAAGGGTAGGGTAGAGGAAGTTACTGAGGCGCCTCTTGACAAAGTGTTATAATAAATCAATATATATGAAGTAAACAAATGAGATTTGCTTATATAATTCAACACAGTTGAGTTTCTGCTTGGTCAGATAGGTCTACCGTTTAATACATCTGCTTTTCTATTGTAGGCTCTGAGGATATGCTAGTGAACTGGGTAGGCCAAGGTCCCTACTATCTTGGAATTTAAAATCTCGGGGTGGGAGATAATTAAAATTGCTGTTTGTGATAAGTACCATGATGAAACTAAACTGGGCAACATGAAAGATAAGCTTTAATTGAAGGGAGCTTTTTTAGACCTGTGGTCAAGCCTTGGAAAGGAGGAGAATGAAAAGGAGCAGACCTGGGAAAAGCAGAGATGGGAGTATCTGGAGCAGGAACAAGCTGGTTGTGTTTGAGAAACGTTGCCAGTCTTTGTACCCCAAGAAGTCTTTCTAGAGGAGTGATCAAATTTGTCTTAATTCTGTTCATATGGGTAATTTTTCCAGTGTGTAAGGAGGCTTAACAGTCTGTCACACTAGATAATGAAAATATAGGAGCAGAATCCAAGTTTATAAACTTGCGGGTTAACCATAACATGGTTGATGGTGCTGACTCTTGTTTTACATATGTTAATGGTTTATTAAGTTTATTCTGTGTTATATCATTGCTTTCCAGAATTTCGATAAGCTAAATGTAAGGACTACACACTATACACCTCTTCCCTGTGGTTCAAATCCTCTGAAGAGGGAGATTGGGGACTATATCAGGTAAGTGTTGGGAGCATGTGGTGTTCAGACTTCTGTTCTTTTCAAAATGACCTTTTCAGGGGGCGCCTGGCTGGCTCAGTCGGTAGAGCATGGGACCGTTGATTTTGGGGTCATGAATTTGAACCCACATTGGTCATAGAGTGTACTTAAAAAAGTGACTTTTTCACATCAGTTGTTCAAGAAGGTAGTGGCATTTTAGAAATGCCTAGAATTGCTGGAAATACATAACCTGTACCTGTGGTGAACTTTTTTACTCTTCAGATTTAGTTTTTATTAGAGGGCCAGAGATGACAGCACAGTGATTTCTTTTCCTTTTTAGGACAGGTTTCATTAATCTTGACAAGCCTTCCAACCCCTCTTCCCATGAGGTGGTAGCCTGGATCCGACGAATACTTCGGGTGGAAAAGACAGGACACAGTGGTACTCTGGATCCCAAGGTGACTGGCTGTTTAATCGTGTGCATAGAACGAGCCACTCGCTTGGTGAAATCCCAGCAGAGTGCAGGTATGTGGAAGAGGGAATAAAAAGAGGCAGCTCCTTCGTTATTGGAAGGCTTTCTATGTTTCCCTTCCTTCTACTTTTTGGCCCTTGGTAATGGTTTCTTCATTAGTTAAAAAAAATCCTAAGCAGGGATACTCTGGTTGTGTACCTTCTGTCCCTTGCCAGATCCTAGTGTGTCTGCCTTTCTTGGAGTTCCAGGTACTGGACATGTGCACATCAAGTTGACTAGATCTGTTCCCAGGACTGAGACAGGGCTGTGTCTGGGTCCCGCTCTAGGCTTATTGCTCCAGGCTTCTTGGAGTCTTCGCTGCTGCTTCTGCCTAAAGTGCCCTTCCCTCATTTTCATCAGGGGAAACTCCTACATGACCTTGCGAGGTTTTGTTCTAAGCAGGCTCTACACTGCGTATTCCAGCTGTTCCTGTCAGCACATTGGAAGTTGAACCCCCAGTGAGAGGAAGCATCTTCACTCCTTTCCCATGTCCAAACCATGAAATCTGTCTTCATGGAAACTTTACAGAAAGAAGTCATCAAACTGCATGCTTTTCTTGCTGCACAAAATGGGAATATGAGCATATAAAAATACAGAAAACTCAGTGGCCATACCTGACTACTCTTTTGTCATTTTTCAGGCAAAGAGTATGTGGGAATTGTCCGGCTACACAATGCTATTGAAGGGGGGACTCAACTTTCTAGGGTAAGTTTGTGATTACAGGGAGGGCACCTTTTGGTGATGTGGGTGTCTAAGCCCGTAGACATCTGGAGACAGGCCGGCTTTCCTGGCTGTCCTGTCTTGTGCCCTTTTCAGTGGGCTGCTCACGCCAGCCTGAACAGGTATTGCGGATTGATAGGGGCACTTCTGGCCATGTCCCTTCTGGGAAAGGGCTCGCTGATAAGCACTGAATCATTCCTGTGTCACTAATAAAGAAGCAAAAATGGAAAGGACATTTTAGGTCTTAAATGATTGAAAAAAACTTTTTCATTTGTGTCCTGAAACTGCCACAATAGGCTGTTTGCTCTTATTTGAGAGTCTGTACAATGAGTCTTCATTTTGGTTTGTGCTTATTCTCAGGCCCTAGAAACTCTGACAGGTGCCTTATTCCAGCGACCCCCACTTATTGCTGCAGTAAAGAGGCAACTCAGAGTGCGGACCATATATGAGAGCAAGATGATCGAGTATGATCCTGAAAGAAGATTAGGTGGGTCATTAGGTCTGTGAGGAACTGAATTGACATTGACCACATGTGGATAGGAACGCGTTCTTAAGAATTAGATTTTCTTGTTAAGAGTAGGTGCCCTTAGTATATGGTATAGTCGGAGCCTGTTTCTATTGTATTTAGTCTTGCTGGCTCAAAGAATAACTCTGGGTTTCTCAGTCAGTGATGTGTTTACTTTAGACAGTGTGCTACTTTTGTGTGTGTGTGTGTCTTAGGAATCTTCTGGGTGAGTTGTGAGGCCGGCACCTATATTCGGACGCTGTGTGTGCACCTTGGTTTGTTATTGGGAGTTGGCGGTCAGATGCAGGAACTTCGGAGGGTTCGTTCTGGAGTCATGAGTGAAAAGGTACACCGTTATGGGGCTAGGAGTTTCAGAGCTGGTGCTTAACACTTTCCCGCCCTTGGTGGAATTCCTCACCTGCTTCACATCCTGGAAAAGGCAATTTCCAAAGTGTTGAGTTCAGTTCAGGGCAGCTTCCCTGTTCTGTTAATTAAACTTTGGAACATTGAAACCTGGGCTGTGGGAGATGATTGGATAGAAAGCATTACTCTATTCATTTACTACCTCCCAGCCTACAAAAATGCCTACTTAGATTTCAGTGTATCAGTAGTTACAGATGTGTAGAAGAGAGGTGATTCTGAAGAGACTGAAGACTAGTGAGTTTGGACTAAATTCATTCAGGTTTTGGAAGTTTGGGGTCTCTGGGACTATTTCAGAGACAGTGACACTGAATATAGTTTTCATACATGGCTGCTTTTCAGGACCACATGGTGACAATGCATGACGTGCTTGATGCCCAGTGGCTGTATGACAACCACAAGGATGACAGTTACCTGCGGCGAGTTGTTTACCCTTTGGAAAAGCTGTTGACTTCTCATAAAAGGCTGGTTATGAAAGACAGTGCAGTAAGTTCTGGGTTACAAGTTCACATTTGCACAAAATGTGACTCCACAAAGATGAGATACAGTCAGTGTTCTGAAATCCTCATTCTATGTGAAGAGATGAAACATGATGTGAACTTATTATTTTCCTTTATTATTACCCAACGTGGGTCTCAAACTCAGAACTCTGAAATCAAGAGTTGCACGCTCCACCGACTGAGCCAGCCAGGTGCCCCACGAGTAGTTCTCTTAATGATGTAATTATGTCCGGGACAAAGGATAGCCGAGTTGAGGGTGTTTGATGCATTTTTTTGTACGTTATCCTTCATAATAAGAAAAAGAAAAGTTAGGTATCCTAAACTCTGCCATTATAATAGTTGAAAAAACATAATTGTGTGAAGCAACAACATAAATGTGATGTAGCCTCCTCATGCTGGGGTCAGACTGGTACCCTCTGGGTGAATTTAAGGGGGAGGTGGAGTGTGGTCAGCAAGAGATACAGGTAAGTGAAGACAAGGTGGCACAAGCCATTGAACTCAGGGAGAGGTGGCCTGAACTTGCATGTGATTGGTTCAACAGGCCTCAGTAATCTTGCTTGCTGGTCATTTTGAGAGCCTGTTAGAGGCCCGATCTCCCAAAAAAAGCAAAAACACTCCTGATTCTGTCAGGGTTTCTCTCATCAGTGATAAAAAAGAGAGGAGTGATTAAGGAAAAGTAAGGCTGGGTTTTTGTTTAAGATGAAAATACCTTTAAGTCCAGTGGAGGAATGAGGAGTAGGTATTTAAATTCCCCTTTAACATTTCTGAGTCAGTGTGTATAAGGTGCCTAGCCCATGGTGGAATGCCATTAGCTCCATTTCGCAGGTCCTGTTCCCCACCCCCACCCCCACCCCCCAGCCCCGTTCTCCTTTGTGCTGGTGAGGGGAGGGATGGAGGGCAGGGGCTAGGGCTCTCACATGTAGTGCTGTCTCTGCAGGTGAATGCAATCTGCTATGGGGCAAAAATCATGCTTCCAGGTGTTCTCCGATATGAGGATGGCATCGAAGTCAATCAGGAGATCGTGGTCATCACCACCAAAGGGGAAGCAATCTGCATGGGTAAGAGGGGACTGTGTTAGATGGGCATAGGTGAGGAGGAGGTAAATGAGGCTTCCCCTTGCCCCAACTGGCTGCTATTAGAGGTCGTGTCTCAGCAGCCCGGCTCCAGTGGGGAGAGGGAAAATCCTTAACGAAGGGAGTAAATGTCTGTGGTAATCGAGATGAAAAGTTTAGCTCATTCCTTGTTTGCCTGTAGCAGTTAACTTGTGAACCTTTAGCTACTGTTGGATTGTCCTTAAAACTTCAAATGTTCCATTGCCCTGAAGGGGCTGTGCAAGCTGTTCCCCGTGTGTGGCCTGAGCCCCAAGCCTGGTGAGTGTATCTTTAGGGTGCCTTACTAGAGGTGTTCCCTTCTGGCTGCTATCCATAGATTGCTGCTTGCAACCGAGAAGGGACTCTCATGACCTTCACGTGACATGCTTTCTTTCTGGTGGTGCCAATTAGGCACCTTAAATGAATAGCTCTGATTTACTTATTAAGAGGTCTCCTGAGGCTCTAGGAAGCGTTGATTTTTATGTGGTTAGTGTAAATATTTTTTTAACTGACAATCGTAATATGGTTTCAGAGCTTTTTTCCCATAGCAGTGGATTTTCTCCATATGAACATCCTCAGCAAAGGAAACCTCAAGGCAGTAGAGCTTCGAGTTTTAAATGTTTTTTTTTCTTTGTAAAGATTTTATTTATTTATTTGAAAGAGAGAGAGAGAGCACAAGCGGGGTGAGGGGCAGAGGGAGAAGCAGACTTACCGCTGAGCAGGGAGCCCGATGCGGGGCTCGATCCCAGGACTCCGGGATCATGACCTGAGCCGAAGGCAGACACTTAACCGACTGAGCCACCCAGGTGCCCCTTAAATGTTTGTTTGTTTGTTTTTTTTTAAGATCTTGAGAGAGAGCGTGCGAACACACGCACAAGTGGGGGAGGGGCAGAGGGGGAGAGAATCTCAAGCAGATGCCACGCTGAACACGGAGCTCGACGCAGGGCTCGATCTCATGACCCTAAGATCATGACTTGAGCCGAAATCAAGAGTTGGATGCTTAACCGACTGAGCCACCCAGGTGCCCCTAAAATGGGGTTTTAAAATTTATATAAAACAGTGGAATTAGGGCTCATAATAACGAAGTTTCTCTCTTCCAAGTCATTCTTTAATCTCTAACACCTGCAGCTATTGCATTAATGACCACGGCAGTGATATCTACCTGTGACCATGGTATTGTAGCCAAGATCAAGAGAGTAATCATGGAGAGAGACACTTACCCTCGGAAGTGGGGTTTAGGTCCAAAGGTAAGTGGGACCAGGTGTGTGCTCTGCTGTGAGTTAACTCTTCATTTTTGTGTTGTTGAATACTCCTTGGGTGGCTTTCAGCTATGTCCCTACCACCACAACCTTGCCGTGTACCTGGGCTCTGGGGAGTGATGGTGAGTAGAAATGGGACCATCTCAGGGCTTAGAGATTTTAGTCTAATGGGGAGAAGCAGATGGGCGTCACTCATACTGCACAACGAAAGCCAAGTTGAAGGGATATCAAAGAGTACAGAGAGGTGCCTGGCATCTCGGGAGTCCAAAATGAGGGGTTTGACTTGGCTGGGGGGTCTGGGTGAGGGATCTTCGCTGGAGCCAGGCTAGCACAAAGGACACAGTGTTATGTATTGATGAAGTGAAGAAAGGAAGGGAGAGTCTGGGGAAGCTGGAATCGCATGTGCTGCAAAGGCCCTGTGGTGGAAGAACGGGGTGGGTGGGGGTGCCACAAAATGACATTTTGGAGGTTCTCACTGATAAAGAAGGTTTGATGACTTTTGACAAGTCCCATGTTTGCTCCTGGTGGAGAGCGTGAGTTCTGAGTGCTTTGCAGAGAAGTGTGAGGCCCAGCTGAGAACACACAAGGGAGGAGCCTTACTTGAGCCACCATAATACCTGCTTCATGTGTCACACTGTTCTAATGCTGAAATCCTGACGATCCACCAGGCAAGTCAGAAGAGGCTGATGATCAAGCAGGGTCTTCTGGATAAGCACGGCAAGCCCACAGACAGCACGCCTGCTACCTGGATGCAGGAGTATGTGGACTACAGGTGAGGGCAGGGTGTTTCAGAGCCCCAGGCGGGCAGAGGCGGCACGCTGGCCGCCTGGATGCAGAGTGCATCCACTACAGGTGAGGACGGGAGGCTAAAGAGCTCAGAGGGGTAGATGCAGCATGGCGGCTGCCTACATGAGCCAAGGCAGGAGGTCATGGAACCTGGGTATGGGGAGCGGGGCAGATTTAGTTCCGGGGAGAGCTGCTAACATGGGGGACTCTAGGAACCTGCGTGGTGCTCACGAGACCTTGGGGGCTGTAGGGACTTGCCCCTTGACTGCTCAGGCCTGCTCAGCAGACAGTTATCCCTTTCTAGTCTGGCTCGTGGGACTCTAGAGGGAGTCAGTCTGCAACAGTAAGTGGTGAGTTCTTCAGTCTGTCGTCAGTATTTTGATGGTGGCTTTAGACTTGCCAGATATCACTGGTTGAGGAGGCAGCAGTACCTCCCTGGAAAGCCGTTCAGTGCCTCTCACCTATTGCTGTCTGTCTTTCAGTGACTCTGCTAAAAGAGAGGTGGGGGCCAAAGCAGTAAAAGACCCACAGGAAGTTGCCGAAGTCGTAAAAGCCCCAAAAGTAGTTGCCGAAGTGGTCAAAGCCCCAAAGGTGAGTGACATGCTGTGAGCAGTTGGGAGTGTGCTTTGGGAGATGGTTGCATTTGGCATCACGCCCCCAAGAAGCCTAGATAATGTGCCATACCTTGGGGTACTCGTTTGGACGGTGTGGGCTCCAATTCACATTCCCTGTTGTGTCTGCTGACAACCTCTAGATCGCCTTAGCTCTGCGTTTGGAAAGTTCCAGGAAAGTATGTGGTAGCACCTCAGCTTGTCAGGGTTGGGGGGATCTGTCACAACTCCTGGGTTGCCCGCCGCCTTTGAAGACCTGCAGTCCAACTTGTCACAGCCCCCGAGCTTTGGTGCTCCGGCTGTGCGCATGGGGATGAGACCGTGTTTGAATTCTCTGTAAATTAAGGTTCTGTTGGGGTTTGTAATTGGAAAACTTACTCTTGGATTTAGTCAGGAACTTTTCTGGTGACTCCCCACCTTCTTACTGAACGTTTCTCATCCATTTTTGCCCAAGGTCTAACATTTGATCGCTTGTCTCCACCTTAGCGGAAGCGAGAGAGTGAAAGTGACGAGACCTCTCCACAGCTGGTCAAGAAGGAAAAGAAGAAGAAGAAGGATAAAAAGGCCAAAGCTGCGCTAGAGAGCGGGGGCGATCCAGGAGATGGGGTATGTACTTGAAGGGGGAGCAGCAGCGTTTCCTAGTAACTGCTCATAGTTGGAATGCTGCTGATGGTGAGGGGGAAATCTGAATGGTCCTGTCCGTAAAAGTAGACCGCTGGGGCATCACTAAAAAGCTCAGGGCTTGTGTTCTGTGCAAAATTTATTTAATCCAGAATATCCTCCCAGATCCTGAAAAGGCTTATTGGGCTCTTGGAACTTCCCTCATTTGGTTGTTAACAGATGCAGTGAGGCTTTCTCTTTCTCCCAGGACAGTGACAGTACCAAGAAGAAGAAGAAGAAGAAGAAAATAAAAGTGGAAGTGGTTTCTGAGTAGTGGACACCACTTTGAGCACTGTGTCCAGGTGGGAGGAGAAATTAAAGCCTTATTGAGAAAACAGAATTCCTTTTGTTCTTGAGGGAATGGAACATAGGTCCCAGAAAGGGTGGAGAGTTCCGGCACATTTTAGCTGCTACGTGAGAACTCAGTGACGTTCCTTGGTGTGGTCATCCCATCCTGTCCTGTTTTAAGGATATGGGTGAAGGAGGCAGGTTTGATGGCACCCACTTGTCTGCTTGGGAGAGTTGGGAATTCTCTCCTTCAGACCCAGCACAGCCCAGGAGCCATCTGTGGCTGGTGCCCGATGGCTGTTTTATCAGCATAGCTCTCTCCTGGTTTGCACCACCCCTCAACCCATTTTAAACGTTTCTAAACATTGCTCAGTGAAATGGTGTAGATCAAGTAAAAGAAGAGAACTGAACCACATTGTTCACTGGGGGGATAAATCTTTTCTCCCATGTCCTGTGAGGACAGTGGTCTCTCAGCTACATCCACTCCATCTCTGGCTTAGCGGTCCTTTCTGTACTCCTTCATAGCCTGTGTGTACAGCCTAATGCACCTGAATCCATCTGCCTACTTGTGTTTGTGACAGAAGCTAAAATACTGTTCCATATTCTCTCTTAATTTTCCTTTACTTTCAAAGGATGCACTCACTGCTGGGAGAAGGTTGTACTTTTTACTTATTAAAGTTTATTTGTTTTTAAGTATTTCTGTTGGGTTTTCTAATTGTTGGGGATGTCAAACTAGTAGAACAAAAGATAGAAACTATTTTAATTAAAAATCTAGGAAACTTTATGTCCTGTTTGGAATTTGATGCTCTTCCTTTGGTTATTTTCTCTGGTTCTATGTCGTGCAACATTCATCTTGGGGCCTATTATCTGGTATGCGACCAAATACTCTAGAATCTTCATTCAGGACATTGACTAGATAAAAAGGGGAATCATCACAAATCTAGTGATCTCCCCCCAACAGTCGAGGGGAGGAAGGTAGAAGTATTTATGTAGTGGGTCTGGCAGGAGGTACCAGTGTGTGTGGGGAGGGATTCTGAGCATAGGCCTGAGGCTGGGTTTCCCTCTCCTGGAAGGGAGGTCAGAATGAAAGCCTCTGGCAAGTCAAAGCAGGAAGCTGCATGTGTGCACCTGATGGGTTCTCGTCCAGGATTAGAGCATCCCGTGTGCATGTCTATGTGGGCACCAGCCTCAGAAGACGGGGTGGGGGGGTTTTGAGGGCATGGGTGTTTATAATCTCAGCAGCTAGCTGCTGTGTGAGCAACGGAGTGGAGTAATTTCCTTTGGATACAGATTAATTTGGGCAGCCAGTCGTGGGGTGCTCTGGAAACCAGGTCTTGAGAATGAAGAGAAAGCTGAAAGGAATGGCTGCCAGGAGGAAAATGGGGGACATGCAAGTGGAAGCAAAGCATTCAGAGCACTCTCCCCATGGAGTAGAAATGGGATGATCACACCTTTGCTCCCAAACTTGTTTTATAGGTTACATGTCTGTGTGTGTTCAGGTCCACACGTAATGTACCAGATCGTGCCCTGCCCAGCACACACCCCCCTCATGAGAGGGTGGGTTATCTTGACCTGTGTGTGCTTGAGGGAGACTTCTGAACCCAGGAGAGGCAACTGGTATTGATGCTGTCCTAAGGGGTTGACAGGTGCTGCCATTTCCCTCTCCAGAGACTCGTGCAGGTGGAAACCCAGAGAGTTACGAGGTATTGGCATTTCAACACAGCAACGTTTTTATTGCTTTTGAGGGTCTCCCTAGAGCAGACATCATTCTATTGCACAGCCGCTTCATTTTGGCATTTTAGAAAGTTGAGGTTACAAATAGCTTCAAAGACACATGAGATGCCCAGTGTAATTAAAGGTGAAGGAGCACGGGCTTTAAAGAACAAGGGCCATTGCCTTTTCCTCTCTGTGTACCATCTTTGATTAGCAGTTGCATTTTGATAGTACTTTGGGCCTCAGATTTCCAGAGATCCTTCTGAAACCCTGATCAGTGGGGCTCCATCTATCAGGAAAATCGGAGCCCAGCCAAGGAACTTGAACAAGACTGACACCCACTGGCCTAATTAGGATAGATGCAGAGCACTGGAAGCTGACAAACTAGGTGGAGTGTCCCTGTTTGTCTTAAAGCAAGGAGAATGGAATTCAAACTGCTAGAGAAAGGTGTAGAGTAGCTGCCCCTTTTCTGCAAGCTTAGTAAACCCAGGAGACAGGCACCCACTGTGGAGAACTGCACGCCTGGTCAAAGGCTTCTTGCAGTTTCTTAAGGGTTTCGTCAATGCCATTATTGACCAGTGAGAGGTCAAAGTAGTGTGCGTACTGGCTGCGGATGGCTTCGGAGTCCTTTTGCAGCTGCTGCAGGGCTTCCGTCTGCAAAGAAAAGAGAAGCGTGGATGAGGCAGGCCCCACAGCACGGCAGCCCAAGAGGTCAGTGATGGGCTTTAAGTGGACCCTGATTGTGGTGACCACTGCCTGGCTCAGAGTCACCTGCTTAAAAGACTCCAGCCCTGAAGACCTTCCTTGAGAATGTTTAATAAGTTGGGTGTAGAGAGAGACTCGAGCACCGCAATTCTAGAAGGATCTCAAACTAACCCTGATGATAAATCATCAGAGCTCAGAAGACCAACAGCTCCGTCGCTGTGGCATGGACGTGAGCAGCATCTCCCCACAGCTGCAATCCTGGGACGGGTCTGAGGTTGATTTACAATCCCAGGCCTCCTTCTAGAATCCCAAACAAGTGGCTATGAAAAGACTGATTACTCCGTAAAAGTAAAAATGTTTGCACAGCAATAAGTGCCCAAAGACATGCCAAACTTGGAAAAAGATGTTTACAACTGATGTCACAAAGGGCTAATTACCCGAATACAGAGCTCCTAGAAAGCAGTAAGAAAAAGGCCAAGAACCCAAGAGAAAAATAAGCTAAGGACAGGACCAGGCAGTTTGCAGAAAAGATACAAGTAGTCCTCAATAGTCTGATAAGACACGCAGCCACTTAACAGTAAGAAAAGTACAGCAAGACTATATTTTTCTAGTAGATTGGTCAACAAATGAAACTTTGGATAACATGCTCCTGGCACAGGGAAACAAGCAATCCCCCAGGGAACTCTCCATTCCCACCGCAAGCATCCTGGGACCTGGCAGTCCTGCCTCCTGGGGTTTCTCCTACAGATCGAGCTGCACATACGTGAAACGCCACGTGCACAGGCCACGGAGTGCAGCCGTGTCTGTGACGGTCGGAAGGAAACCACCCTGCCGGTGTGCACAGTGGAGGCCGCGCAGCAACTTCTCTGTTGCATTTGGTGAAAGCAGGTGCAGGAACTCGGGTGGTGAGTGGGGAGCGGCTTTTCAGTGTATCCCTGGTCCCCTAGCTCTTCCCCTCTCCCCACAGCCACACCACACCCCTGGCGGTGGGTGTGGTGGGTTCAGTGCCGCCTCTGTCCTTCCCACTTGAGCCCACGTCGCAGCAGTGTCAGGATCTGCCAAATTGCCCATCTCTGCCACTGGACCCCAAGCACTTCTGGAACTATGACGGTCTCTGATTTATTTTGTCCCCGTTACCTAGTGGTTTAATAAATGTCTGCTGAGTAAATCAAATGTGCCCATGCCCTTTGGCTTCTTGGCCTTGCAGGAAGAAGGACAGCAGTAGCCAGGAGGCTCATGGGAGATACGGGCACAAGCTGAGCTCTGGACTGATGTCCCAGTCCGGGCAAACCTGGAGAATGAACCTCCACGCACCCTGTGTAACCCCGTCCTTCCCACCTGAGCGCCCTGGTCAGTAGGTGCGATGAACACAATGAAAGGTGACAGTTCGGCCGTGCGGACAATCTTCAGGGTCTAGAGAAAGAGAAAGGGGAGGAAGGAAGAAAAGAACCAGAGTCAGCTATCATGATGGCTTCCTTCTAATACATATCTTTGAGCATCACCAAGCCCAGTATCATTTCCATCACTTCTGGTACAACTATTATGGTTTTAGGTGACCCCAGTGAAACTACGTGAACCAAACCTCATCCATGCCTGCCTTGTCAGGCCTACCCACCTGGGGCTCAATGTCAAGGATGGCAATCTTGTCCTGCTCATGAATCTGGTGCACGGTTTCAAATTTGGTGCCAAACATATTGCCCTGGTAGCTGCCAAACTCCAGGAATTCATTGGCAGAGATGTTCCTGGTCATCTCTTCGGTGGAGATGAAGTGGTACTCCTTCCCGTCTTCCTCACTCTTCTTGGGTGGCCGTGTTGTATCTGCACAAGAACCCAAATCCCTGACGAAACTGGGGGTCCTCACCATCTCCTAGGGGCTTGGCCCATGGTATCTGTATGTAAATCCCAGCTGCCTTTGGTGCAGAGAGTTTAATAGGGGGGTTTCTCCCACAGGATCCCGAAGGGCTGACAATAGATGATGCAGAGCAGGAAATGCCCTGTCCATCCAGAATGTGTTTAACTTTCAAGAGGCAAAGCCCAACGTAGAAAATTCCTATCCCTTTCCCTATATGAAGTTACATCTCTTAAATCACCAACCCCAGGAATTAGAGCTCAGAATTGGAGAAATGACAGCTGATTATATATATATTTCAAAGATTTGATTTGTTAGAGCACAAGCAGGGAGAGTGGCAGGCAGAGGGAGAGGGAGAAGCAGGCTCCCCTATGAGCAAGGAAGCTGACAGAGCTCCATCCCAGGACCCTGGGATCATGACCCGAGTCGAAGGCAGATGCCCAACTGACTGAGCCACCCAGGCACCCCTGATTATATTTTTTAAACAGATCTATGGGCTATGGTTTGGATTTCTTGAAAGCATATGTAAAATTTCCTTTTTATAGCTTAGAAGAGTACTCTGGTTTGGTTTAAACTCATTTTGTTAAATGTTGGAATATTCTTAAGTCACAACATTTACTATCATTCATATAAACTGTCCTCTAAAATGTGCTCCAAAAAATAAATAAATAAAAAATAAAACGTGCTCCAGAAATCACAGCTTGAAACATAACCCCTCACACTCCTCCCCAGTGGACCTCTCCTGCATCCCATGTTTATCGAGCCCCCTATCCCCTTGTCTTGTGCATCCTCTGCTTGTCTCTCAATCCACAACTGCACATGCCTCTCTCTCTTCCCATCTTACAAAACAACAACTCTTCTTTAGTGGCTATTTCTACTTTCGAATTTCCCTACTCATTCCTCAACCCAGGGCCATCTGCTTTCTGCCCCTAGTTGGGTGTCACTTACCCCTAAAGGCAAAATGTAGAAGCAAGGAGTAAAAAAATACTAATACAAGATTCAGAATCCAGTTTTCTACTTTGATAAGCAGGATCTCTTCCTGGGAATATACACAATCATACTATGCAGATTCACTTCTGGGAATGTAGTCATCTGATTCCCTACCTGGCCACTGGCCTGATTGTTCTATTGAGAAGAATCCTACTGCCGAGACTGTGCCTTTCCTGAGCGCTGCTTTGATTCAGAAGACATTTCAGGAAAATTAGAGGCAGCAATAGTGGATAGCTAAGGAAATTACAGTATAGCCACTCAACGGGCTGAGATTTAGGCACATGAGAAAATATAAAGATGAAAAAAGTAAATTTTTAAAGATTTTATTTGTAAGTAACATCTCCACCCAACGTAGGGCTTGAATCCCCAACCCAAAGATCAGGAGTTGTACGCTCCACCAACTGAGCCAGCCAGGCGCCCCGGTCATATATGTTTTCAATAATATTACTTGCTTGCTTATTTAAAGCAGGATAAAAGTATTTTCAACTGCTTCTGTTATGCAGGCATACAACACAGAGAAGAATAGCAACATAGTTAGCTGGAGCGATTATATGTACACATTTGCATCTTTCCAAATTCTGTTTTGTTTTTATAATCAAACATTTCAAATAAAGTCACACATAGAAAAGACCACTTTGGTATCTCAGAGTGGTGCTCCCACCTGTCCTCCAAGGACTGCAGAGGTACTTACATGGGGCAGGGTATGCGAACTTGTCCGGGTTCTGGCTGAGTAGGGCATTCTTAATGTGGCTGCGACCCACCCCACTGGCTCCTGGGGAGGGAGAAAAGACAGAAACCAGGTTGCTATTATTCTCATGAAGGCTTCCATTTCTTTCCCCAAAGACAAAGGTGGGGATACGTTTAGAAATGGGACGTGGGTGAGAGTGAGTGAGCAGGTGTGGCTTCCAGACTGGGGTCAGGGAGTGGCCAAGGCCCCTACTGGGAGACAAGGCTCCAAGGGCTAAGGGTCAGGACTCAGAACATAACTGTTGTTTCCAAAGAGGAGCCAGCTGACACATGGGTTTTCTATTTCTTTTCTAAAGAGATTTGCTTTACTGAGCTCTCCAAAATTAATGGAACTGATCTATTTTTTCAATATATATTTTTTTAAGATTTTACTTATTTGACAGAGACACAGAGAGAGAGGGAACACAAGCAGGGGGAGTAGGAGAGGGAGAAGCAGGCTTCCTGCTGAGCAGGGAGC
The DNA here is from genome assembly GCF_002201575.2 of Neomonachus schauinslandi. NCBI lineage: Eukaryota > Metazoa > Chordata > Mammalia > Carnivora > Phocidae > Neomonachus > Neomonachus schauinslandi. The sequence continues at coordinate 913,540 of NC_058419.1, read as the reverse complement.
CCGATGCGGGGCTCGATTCCAGGACCCTGGGATCATGACCTCAGCCGAAGGGAGATGCTTCACCCACTGAGCCACCCAGGTGTCCCAGTGGAATTGAATTTAAAGCAGTGTTTTTACTGGAAATTTCTCCGGGACCCTAATAATTTCCTCTAAGCAACTAATGTTTTAACTCTAAAGACGGGGTGGTGAGCTGCCCACCTAAAATAACTAGTTGCTGAAAAACTTGTAAGGTTTAGTTGCATTTGTAAGGTAAATCCAGATGGAACACCTGTAAGGATTCAGAGAACCCCAGAGACTGTCCTCACTGCGTTTTTTTTTTTTTTTTTTTTGAGGCAGGGAGGGAGAGGGGGCATCATACGCTGCGGGCAGGACCGTAAGGAGGGAGCTGTACTCTAACTAGCAAAGCAACATGGGGAGGGGGGCGGGCACCAAGAAGTTACCGATCAGCACCAGGGTCTTCCTCTTGAATGCAGGGAGCCGAACAACTTCCTCATAGGAAACAACATCCAACTGGTCAAAAACTAGGGACAAAGAAAACCAAGCCATGTTCATTTCCACAGCTAGGAAGAACGTGGTCCAGGTGGTGAGGCGGGAAAGAGCCGAAAGTCTGTCAGCCTGGCGTGAAGGCAGCTGAGGCTGGGGAGAAAGGACTTGGGCCTGGAGTCACTGAAGTGACGTGATCGTATTTTGGTTTCAGAAGACGAACTCTGGTAGACGAAAGGCTACAGGGGCTGGGATGGAAGCAGTGAGACCCTTAACTGCCCCACCACTCTTTTCAGCCAACCAGACTTCATCTAACCTTACCAGAGGATGATAGGGGCTGGGACACTGTCCGGCACGACCACAGTCGCCAGTGACGGAATGATGGACAGGGCGTCCCGAGTACACCACTTCTGGACCATGGATGCCTTTCCTTTGGGTCTATTTCTTGCTTTTCCCAGCCTCCTCCATCTGAACTCATCATGACTCTGTCAGTGAATTCCTTGGACTCACATTCTTTCTAATTTTCTGGACCCCATATTCTCCTTTTTCCTCTCTCTTCTCCATAGTTTCAGTAACATCACGCTGCCCTGCACTCCAGTCCCCCCTGGGGAGGGTGAGCTGAATGGGAGATTATTCAGCTGTTACCTACAGTCTGCTTGAATCCATTTATAATTTTAGTATATTATATTACCTACCACAGTAGGTAAAAAACAAAACCAAAATGAGTTCTCAGGAAAACATGCTGTTTTCTGGGGTTGCTCAGACCATGAGCTGGTCATGCTGAGAAAGGTCTGGAAGGCTGTTCGGTTGGTTACCTGAGGAGTGAGGATAATGAGCGGGTGTGAGCAGACCACTAGCTTTCCTTCACATGTACTGGGAAGATGAATGTTGTAATAAAAGAAAACCAGAAGAAATGGCATGCTTCCTGTGTAACGTATGGTCCACCATGCACGACACCATCTCCCTTTAGCTGCCAGGAGCCGGCAGAGAGGAAGCCCAGGAAGCTTACTTGAGCTGTGCTTGGCCAGATACTTGTCTTTGTATTTCTTCTTCTTCCCAAACGGACTGCAGCTGGGGGCTTCACTTGGAGCAGACTGAGCCACACTAGCCACTCGCCTGGCAGGAAAAGATGACCCAGAATGTCAGGGGAACCTCAGCGTAAAAGCCCCAGGGTCACCCTTCCCCTTCTCCACCAAACCTCCAGACCAGGGACACGTGGCTGGTTCAGTCGGTAGAGCCTGCGACTCTTGATCTCAGGGCTGTAAGTTCAAGCCCCACGGTAGGTGTAGAGATCACTTAATAATAAAATCTTGAAAAAAAAAAAAAAAGACAACTTCCAGACCAATCTGCTAAAAACTTTGTGCTATCCTTGACCCTCTCATCCTCACCCCTCTCAGTCCTCACTCTCACTCTGAGGCCCCTCCTTGGTCTCTCAGCCTGTCCCTCTCTCCCTCCCTACTTCCCCCATCTCTCTGTGTGTCTGTCTCTCTCGCAGCCTCTGTGTGGATCTCTCATTCTCTCTCCAGTCTCTGTGTCTCTCTCATATTCCCCCCTCAGTCTCTTGCTCTCTGTGTCTCTGCCAGGACCCCCTTAGCTGCCCTCTCTCCCTCCCACTCTCCCACCCCCACGCCCTTCTCTGTGAGCTCTGGGTCTGTGATGAGCAGGGTTTAGACGGGTATGGAGGAGACAACGGGCACACAAAGAAACAAGTGGAAGAAGCCCAGCTGGAATGGTCAGGCTGCACTGAGGGGAGGGGGTGTCACTTCCGCCTGGACACATTTCCAATGCCAGGTATTTGGAGGCCCACATAAGAACTCTCCAGAAAGGCAAGGGAGGCAACTGCACCGGGGGCGCCGTGAATGGTCTGCTGCCTTCACACACGTAAACCTCAGCCGACTCCGCACCCAACCCACACTCTGGTTCATTGGTTTTTGAACCTTTATGACCCTACTTCAGTAAAACAAACACATCACTGCAGCTTCATAAAACAATACCTTCTCTTAGATACATGAAATATATTCCAATACTTCTACCTGATGCCCTTGTTCAAAAGAAATCCTTGTTGCAACCCACTACACTGACTGCACACCTCATTAAGCTGCAGCCCTGTTTGAATACCGCCGTGCTACTGGGTCTTCCTCAGCCGTCTGCCCCCAATCCCGCAATGCTCTTCACAACGTGTTACCTGGGTCTTTCACCATTATCATGCAGGGTTGGCGCTATATTTCATTTGCTGCTCTAATTCCAAATTTGTTTTAAGATTTTATTTTTAAGTCATCTCTACCCCCAACGTGGGGCTCGAACTCACAACCCTGAGACCAAGAGTCATGTGCTCTACTGACTGAGCTGGCTGGATGCCCCTCATTTGTTCCTCTAATTGTAAGAGTTTCTTTCTTTCTTTTTTTTTTTTTAAAGATTTTTTATTGATTTATCTGAGAGAGAGCATGAGAGGGAGGAGGGTCAGAGGGAGAAGCAGACTCCCCGCCGAGCAGGGAGCCCGATGCGGGACTCGATCCCGGGACTCCAGGATCATGACCTGAGCCGAAGGCAGTCGCTTAACCAACTGAGCCACCCAGGCGCCCCTGTAAGAGTTTATTTCTATATGGCACTTCCCGTGGTTTGGTGCCACGTTTATAACTCCCACTGTGTCATCCCCAGAGATGAGGTCAACCAGAATTCAGGCTTAAATCTAAAAGGACCCCCTCCCTTGAGGCTGTACAGTGTCTTTACACTGGATTTATTTTGCAGGGGGAGGTCCGGCACTCCCAGGGCCAGGTACTGTAACCCAGCACTAAGTGAGCAATCCAACTCGGGCCGGATTTATTTTTTTCTACGTGCTGGGATTTTGCATCAAGGACACACATTTCACATTTGACTGTTTTCTGCGAGTCTCAGAAGCACTAGCCTGGGAGGCAGGAGACCAGGGAGGGCTCCGGTCCCCGTGCTGTCCCTTGCTCTGTAACCAAAGGGAAAGCATTTGAGCAAACAGAGACAAATGAAGAGCCCTTCACGCGGGCTCCTTTACCTGTAACGGCTTCCGAGCCTAGCCCATCGGCTCATTGTTGCCCCCTCAGCCATGATGCCAGGTAAGGCTGCAGGTTGGCTCGGTCGAGAAACAGAAACTACACATGAGGCGACAGGTTTTTGAAGCTAAGCAATCGTGTGTGTGGCAAACATGGGCCCCTCGCACTGGCGAATTTCACCCATACAAAAGTGGCTCACCATTCCTGCAGCTCAGGAGAAGGGATCAAGCCTGCTGACTCCTTGGAGGAACCTTCCACCCGCCCCTGCCACCAGTTACTGTCATCTTTGTTGATTATCTTGATGATGTCCCCAGTAACAAACTTCAGTCCCGCCTCCTTGCAAGGGATCAGATGGTCCTTTTTGGGATCATAGTCAAACTGTGCTCTCATGAACATCTGAAAAATAAGGCAAAGGTGCTGGTGTCGGGATTCAGGTCGAAAGTTCTGCTATAAGTAAATAGGCTCAGGATTGAGAAGTGACTGAAACTGGGGCTGGACCTGATCCCTCCAACATGTTCGTGGTTACTGGGGCTGATTGTCCATCTGTCTTGGAGAACAAAGGAGCTACTATCGGAAAGGCATGTTTCCTTGGGAAATCTTTTCACGGTATGTTAACTAAACAATATGAATGTGCCAAAGGTCTTAAAATGTGGATACCCCTTGTCTCCACGATCCCCTTCTTTGCACAAGTTGTCACTTACGATGCCTGGAAAAGTATGTTCACCACAGCATTATTTACAAGACAGAAATATTGGAATCAAGCTAATTTTCCAAGAATGAGGAATCAGTTAAGTATGCTCATTTGCTGAATACATCATTGCCAGGCCAACTATAAAAATCAATGTGTAGAAGATAGGTAGACATCCTAGAAATGTTTAAAAGGTTCTTTTTTTTTTTATTTTTTTAAGATTTTATTTATGTATTTGAGAGAGAGAGAGCGAGAGAGGGAACACAAGCAGGGGCAGTGGGAGAGGGAGAAGCAGGCTTCCCGCCGAGCAGGGAGCCCGATGCGGGGCTCGATCCCAGGAACCTGAGACCATGACCTGAGCTGAAGGCAGACGCTTAATGACTGAGCCACTCAGGCGCACCTGTTTAAAAGGTTCTAAGAAGATGTGGTGAACAACGTCACATGAATACACTTGACAAATCCCTTACGAAAAACACAATTTCCCAAAAGCGACACAAGAAATTGAAAATATGAGCACTCATATCTCCGCAAGAAAGTACTGAAAGCCGTTATGGAACACCGTCCTCCCCTGCTCCCAAACACACATGCACACATGCACACAGGCCCCACTGGCTTTGATGGCAAAGTTTTCCAAACGTAATTTGAAAAACTAAGGCTAGTCTCATACGGACACAGGACAAGATGCTTATCCAGAATACATAGAGAGCTCCTACAAATCAGTAAGAAAATGCCTTGAATGGGTACTTCATAAAGGAGGGCATCCAAATGGAGAAAAACATAAAAAAAAAAAAAAAAGGAGCTTACTCTAATTAGTCCTCGGAGAAACGCAAATCAAAACCACAATGGCCAAAATGAAGAAAAAGTACTGGTGAGGGTCTGGGGCAACTGGGCAAATGAACAAGAAGACATAATACTGAGTGAACGAAATGAGAAATAAAAGAATTCATGGTGTATGATTCAATTTACACCAATTTCAAAAAGGGGCAACACCTGTCTCTGATGTTAGAAGTTAGGGTTATGGTAACTGGAAACAGGTACAGGGGTTCTTAGCCATGTTCTGTCTCTGGAGCTGGGTGCTGGTTAAATGGGTAGGTTCAGTTTGTGAAAATCATTCTAGTTTTATACTTATGATTTGTGTATTTTGTAATATATACATACACCCACATATACCCAAACTTTCTCTCCTGTACCGATGATGAGCTGTCTGTGGACTGGGAATGGACCCATTTCTCTTTATATCACCTCCAGTTTCTAGTGAAGTGATGTGTACAAGGTAAAGTCTCAGTGAATTTTGAGTAAGTGCTCTTAAGACTCTTTCTTCCCTTTGGCTATTATTATTGGCTACTATTAATCACTGGGCTATTACTGTTTTAAAAAATAATTGCCAATTTGCTGGTGAAAAATGATACTGCACACATTTTATTTTGTGTTTCTTTGATGACTGGTAAAATTGGCTATTTTTTCATACGTTCGATGTCCAGTTGTATTTTTCCTCCTGTGAATTATCTCTTCATTTGCTTTGCCCATTTTCCTCTTAGAATAAAGAGATTACCCTTTCCTTTCACATTGGTTACAAACAAGCAACTCAGAAAGAAGGACTGCCTGGGGCGCCTGGGTGGCTCAGATGGTTAAGCGTCTGCCTTCGGCTCAGGTCATGATCCTAGGGTCCTGGGACCGAGTCCCTCATGGGGCTCCTTGCTCCTTGGGAGCCTGCTTCTGCCTGTTTGTAATGGATGTTGATTTAGTTCAGAGAGCACCAGGCAGCTACGCTCGTGATATACTGAGAACTTAAAACTAAAATCATGTCATTTCAATTGAATATCAAAGAACACAACAGAGAAAATGGTGTCACCTACCTGTAGTGCAGGAAGACGATTTTGCTGGTTGGGAATTACTTTTAATGAGATCATTCCTTTGGTTTCTTTCTATTAAAAAAGAAATTATAATGGATATATAATAGATGGATCTGGGGTTTCATAAAGTCTTATTTCCCCTCTCAAAGTCCCCAAAAAGTGTTTTTTTTCCCCCAACACCCATCTTTACTGCACACTTTGAAATTTTTAGGACAATTCCTCCTTCGATATCAAAGTCTCATGTGCCCCATAAACCAGTGTAACAACATGGAGATGCACAAAGAATAATGAAGAGAAAGCTAATAATTTTCCCTCCTCCCCACACTCAACCCTAAAAGGTCTCCATATGAACCTAAAGGAACCCTGGCACACATATACCCATACCTTTCTCGACACGAAGGAAAACATTTCCAAATATTTACACATATATCCATATTCATATGTATTTTTGTTTGCTTTTAACAAAAATGGGATTATACTCTATGGAACATGTTATTTATGTTCTACCATACTCCTCATTACTGGGCATGTCGACTGTTGCCAATTTTTTTTCACTATCATCTGCTGCAATAGACATCCTTTATTTTTTTTTAAAGATTTTATTTATTTATTTGCCAAAGAGAGAGTGCGCATGAGCAGGGTGACGGGCAGAGGGAGAATGGGACACCTGAATTATCTCTTCATTTGCTTTGCCCATTTTCCTCTTAGAATAAAGAGATTACCCTGCTCATTTGGTTGGGCACCTGCCTTCGGCTCAGGTCATGATCCCAGGGTCCTGGGATCAGCCTGCATGGGTCTCCCTGCTCAGTGGGGAGCCTTCTGCTTCCCCGGCTTGTCTCTGTCAAATAAATAAATAAAATCTTTTTTAAGAATTAAAAATAGAAGTATCATAGGATCCAGCAATTCTACCTTGGGGAAATGAAGTCCATACCCTGTAACTGGTTGATATATCTTTTAAGACTCTTCTACCTGTTCCTCCTCTTATGACAGTACCACTGTAGGGTTCTTTGCAGCTTCTATATCCTCACTGATTTTCTCGCTACTTGTTCTGTTGATTATTGAGAGAGAGACTGAAATCTTGGACTATAGTTGTGGATTTGTCTTTTTCTCCTTGCAGTTCTACCAGTTTTTGCTTCAAGTATTTTGAAGCTCTTTTATTAGGTACACGGATGTTTGGATTTTGGTTGTTTCAAAAGGCAGGGTAAATCTGGTCCCTGTTACTTCATGTAGCCAGAAGCAGAAGTCCAGCGGGGGCTTTGTTTTTTGTTTTTGTTTGTTTGTTTGTTTAGATACACTCTACAACCAATGTGGGGCTTGAACTCACTACCCCAAGATTAGTTGCATGCTTTTCAGACTGAGTCAGCCAGGCACCTCCCAAGGGCTTTTTTTTTTTTTTTTTAAAGATTTTATTTTTAAGTAATCTGCACACCCAAAGTGGGGCTTGAACTCACAACCCTGATATAGAGTCACATGCTCCACCCACTGAGCCAGCCAGGCACCCCACGAGGACTTTTGATTAAAGCAAATCCCAGGTCTATCGTTTAACAGCCATGTGGCCATGGGCAAGTTTCAAAACTCTCCAAGGTTCAGTCTCCTTATCTCTGTCTCAAGTGAAAAGCCACATTCTGGCCAACTGCCCCATATGGGGTTTTTTTCAGTTTTTTTTTTAAAGTAAGCTCTATGCCCAACGTGGGGCTCAAACTCACAACCCCGAGATCAAGAGTCACATGCTCTTCTGACTGAGCCCGCGGGGCGCCCCTCAACTTTTCATTTATAATATCCCATCCACTCTTCATAACAAATCTACGAATAGGGATTCCTATCTTCATTTTACAGATGACTTAGAGAAATTAATTCACCTGTTCAAAATCATGGCTAGAATGAAGTAGAGCAGGGTTTCAGAGCTGCCATTAAAGACCAACGCTTTCTGACACCCAGTCCAATGTTCTTTCTAGATAGATACTCTGGGTTATTCGCCTTATTTTAGAAATTTGCTAGATGAAAATAGAGAACTGTCATTGCTTGCACAGAATAAAGATTAGCAGTGGTAAGAGTCCCCTCAATGAGGTATAAAGACTTGACAGAAAAATGACATACACTGACACCAATGTGCATCCGCACTTCACAAAGATAATGGCATGGAAAATACCCACCATCGCCTTCTGCAGCTGATCTACTGAGTGATTAGTCACATTTGTGCCATTGATTTCTAGGATCTCATCCCCGACGTGAAGGGAGCCTACCACAAAATGATAAATCAGTCCACAAAGAATAAACATTAAAACAAGAGCTGTCAATAGAAATCAAGACACCACAGAAAAGAAAGCATGACCTAGAGCATGTTCATATTCCACGGGAGAAGGGAATGTACCAAGGCCAGCACTTGACAGTTTCGTTGACCAAGCAGAATAAAAGCACCACATCCATAGCAAGTGTAATGTTTCTTTGTTGTTTAGATAAACCCACAAATGCCACCTAATGGTACAGTTAATCAATGGTTAGATTCTATGTGAAAAGTAGTTACAAATATTTGTGCCACCCTAGATACAAAAAAAAGTCCCAACTAAACATAAAAGGGTAGGGCTCACAGCATGGAATGAATCAGGGGGGCAAATACAGGTCATCGTCAGCTACTAAAAACATGTCATATTTTAATGTTCTCTCACCCCAACTCCCGCCACAAACAGCTCTTACTAAATGATGCATCTGAAAATTGACGGCACCTTCACATTAAAAAGATACAACAGTTACCTGTAATTATTTGTTTAATGTGTATTTTCTCAGTTTAATTGTTAGCTCCAGGGAGTAGAGATGGTCTGTTTCCTTCACTGTAACATATTCAAAGTCTAATGCAGTGGGTTGCATATATCTAATTGCTCAAATATTAACTGGAAAAATATTGGTATAAATAGGTGTGTAAGAACGCTCAGAGGGAGAGAGCCAGTTATTAAGCCCCAGAAAATCTCTTGCCATATACACAAAAATGCTCCTGGGTTTAAGATTGTAAGCTTCCTGACCCTCACCACTGAATAGGAAGTAAATGAATAATCCCTGAGTGAAACACAACCTAGGAGCCCCCCAGAGTACCTTGTCTATGAATCATGCCACCATGAAGAATCCTTGCCACCGTACAGGACTGCTTTTCATTCAGCTTCAGAGTGATTCCCTGCAAATGAAGACAAAAGGCACAGTCAGCTGTATTTTCAGCTCTTTCTGCGGTTATCGTCTTTAGGATAATTTAAGGTGATTTCTTAGGAGAAAGATTTTTTCATCTGTACCTGGGTGGTACTCAACTAGAATGGGCGTCAAAGCTGCCGGAAGGAGAGACCTGAGGGAGGGATGAGAGCCAGGGACTCAAGGGGTCAGGAGTAAGCAGGAGGTTAGAATATGATAAGGGATTACCATGGGCTCTTCTGTGACCTTCTCGAACTGTATGAGTCGCACCTTCCGTACCTCCTGCCCTTTGGCCTGGGTAGGGCTACCGGGGGCAGCAGAACCATTGGTGTACATGTCCTCGGTCATGGCATTCACCTGGTGTGACACAGCCTGTCAGGTCAAAACAACAAAGCAATGAATAAGGGAGGCAGCAGAGGCCTGCCGTCAGTCTGTAACCGCAGTTCTAAAATCTAAAAGGCTCTGATGTGAGGCTATTTGTAAACGTTATTATCCAACTTCATAGACATGTTTATCCAGTTTGCTGCAGAAATATTAATGGGCTTGATATCCACGGTGCTGCACCAAGGGTTTCTGGTTAGGGGCCATGTACTTGTATGGTGCACGCACGCACACGCACGCGCGCACACACACAGTCTACAGGCAAGATCCAGGGTGGGATTCATTCAAGCATCTTGATGCTCTGCGTAAAGATGATTCAGGTTAGCATTAGCCTCTCACAAATTATGTCTTTCCTACAAGCAGGAAGAGAATTAGGCATTTAGGATTAGCCCCTGGCCCATGATGATAACAATAATACCACTGAACCCAAGTGGCACCCCTCCCACCACCCCAAGATGCTATCTGCACTGTGACCTTTCTCCCAACCTTGATGATGGCAAAGCCAGACAACTGGCACTCACGGTGGCATGGGCAGGAGGACAGACAACAGAACATAAAGTGCAGAGACAGCATCTACCACATCCGCGCCCTTCCCCAGAGATGCACCAAAAGATGTGGATAGTGATGTCATTGCAGCACTATTTTGTAAAAGAAAATACTATAAAACTTAATTTTTGGAACGATTCGAACATAATCTGAAGACCTCATGCTCCTTAACCCATAAATGCTTCCGTGTGTTTTCTGAGAACAAAAACTTTCTCAAAAACGAAAATTTAGCATTCATACAATACTGTATCTGGTCCTCAGTTTCTCTTCAAATTTTATCGAGTATCCCAATAATGTCCTTTAGAGCTATATATATATTCTTTCCCAGACCAGGATCCAGGATCATGCACTGCATTCAGTTTTCACATCTCTTTAGCCTCCCTTAATTTAGAAAAGCTCCTCAGCCCTTCTTTGTCTTTCATGACTTTGACATTTTTAAGAGGACAGGTCTGCTGTTTTGTAGACTCCCAATTGGGGTTTGTCCAATGTTTTCTCACAATTAGGCTGAGGTTGTACATTTTTGATAGGAATCCCATGGAAGTGGTGGTGTATCCTTCTCAGCCCAACAGTTTTCTTAAAAGCCCAAACCTGGAAGGACGTCAAAAGTCCGTCAACAGTATGATGAGTAAACTGGATACCACACACCAAGAGAGTCACTGGGCTGCTAGACCGCAACATGGATCAGTCTCTGCTCCTGAAGGGCTCCCTCTCAGTCTCCTTTGTTGCTTCTTCCTCATTTTTCTAGTCCGGTAATGTTGAAGTAGCCCAGAGCTTGCAGTAAGAGCTATCACAGTGGGGAAAGTCAAGTGGAAACCTCTGAATGTGTCCCCCACCCACCCCAGATAAAATAGTAAATCAAAAGCAATATGGCCAGCCACACCCGGTAGGGGGGGTGCCCTCAAAAACAATGGGGAAGGAAGATTTTCCCACCTGGGGATGCTATGAGTAGTGAGGAAGGGGAAGTGGGAATATCCCCAGTTGCGAAGGTGTCTATCTAGATCTAGATTCATTCATTCATTCATTCACTTCTTCCCAGCCAGTGGCCAAGGGCCTAGAGGGGAAAGGACTAGAAGATCACAGGGTAGAGGCCTGTGGACAGACGTGCATCTCATAAGATAGGGGGTGTGCCTTATGAAATAACATAAAATGATTTAAATTTTAATTTACTTAATCCTTTCTAAGAGGTCATTAGAAACTCTGAGAAGATGGTGAGGTTTGAAGGAGTGTTAGTTACTGGGTGGCCTCAAAAGAGGGAAGTGCTGAGAAAGAGATATATGTCACATGAGTCCTATAGAATTTGCTATGAAAATAGAATTGTATTGTATTTAGAAAATAGACTTGGGGTGCCTGGGAGTACAGAACTTCATATAACTTCAAGGCACTCTACAGGAAATGGTCTAATAATACAGTTACCATTGCATCTGTTTGGGGGTGTCCTGACGTAGCAAACCTTTTCAAAGAACTATACACCCACTGGGTTTGAGTCCCTGACTCTTTTAACTACGGCTGGGTAACTTTGGGCAACTTTCTTGATCTCTCTGGCAAAACGAGGATAGTAACAGACACTTAGACACTGCTGAAGAAAATGGGCAGCATTCAAAATTTGACGCATCCCTTCATTTTTAATTCATTTCTATACAGGCAAATGAAAACCTATTATTCCCAAAAGTGCTACAAAGCACAATGCTTTCTATTCTGGCAAGATAAAATTTGTCCTAAGTGACTGTGATTCAGGTTCAAGTTGGCAGCCTGTGTAAATGAAAGAAAGGGGGAAAGGGGGAAGGGAAACAGAAACCCACAAAAAAAGAAAACACGAGGAAGTCTTCAGGGATGACAGATATTAATAACTTTCTAGAAGATGGAAAGGAGATAGGGAAATGGTCATAGATCGAGCAGAGTTGGGACAGCAGAGCCGGGAACCTGCTCATAGTAGAATCAGCCATGGAAGACTGTGCCGTCCAGCAGACCACAACGGGCTGGGGCTCAGGAGTCCCTGCACAGAAAACGAAAGAAATGAGGCTTGAGGTGAAAATAGCTCCCCAAACGCTCCACTTTCAAGGCAGGAAGGAGGACCAGGCCAGTGGACATCTATTCATGTCTCCTCAGCCAGAGCTGCACAAAGGAGCTCAGAAAATAAGAACTGAGTTGGGCATCCTGCCATCCCAAACAAGGTCAGGGAGAAGTGGGTGGCTCAGTCGGTTAAATGTCTGCCTTCGGCTCAGGCCATGATCCCAGGGTCCTGGGATCGAGCCCCGCATTGGGCTCCCTGCTCCGCGGGAAGCCTGCTTCTCCCTCTGCTGCTCCCCCTGCTTGTGCTCTTTCTCTCTGTCACGCTTTCTTTCTCAAATAAATAAATAAAATCTTAAAAAAAAAAAATCAGGGAGAAATGGGATAAAGCTGTTGGGTCGGCAGTTATAATAATATAAAAACCATTTACTGACTTCCCCTTTTCAGAATCTACCTATAAACAAGATATGAAGCAGTCATAGTTGAAGAACACATTGTATATGTCAACACCATGACAGAAGTTGACAGGAGAAAGGAAATGAAGGGAAGGGGCCACTGATCTGGTCACCTTACAAAGTGGGGAGGCAAGACGTATTCTCTACAGTGAGTGGGATGCTACATGAATAATGGTATAATTTAAAGCAGAAATTGTAAATGGATAGCTCACAAGTCTGTTTTATTTTGACCACATACTTTAATTTAGTAAAACCCAGAAGATTCTAAGCTCTCTTTAGAAATTTCAGAAGACCTGGCACTGCTCACATGGCTGAGGGTGGCTGTGCCCTGCAGGTGGCCACGTGCTCTCCAGCTCACTTCCTACTCCTGCTGATTCCCCTGTACCTGAGATGTTATTTAACGTGCTATAGCCCTTCTGGGTTCAGCCTCAGGGTCCGGGCGGGGGCGGGTCCAGATAAATAGATGTTATTTTTCTTACACACAACTGGCTTCATGCACCTGATCCATCTGGGCTACGTTAAACGTACCTCTGGATGACTTTTAAAAAAAACCATGTATGTTATAAAAGGCACACGCCCTTGAATAGCCGAAAAATTTTGAAAAGGAAGAAAGTACGAGGAATCAGTCTACACACCTGCACAACTTATATAGTTGCAAGTAATAAAGACTGTGTGGTATAGACAGAATAGAGAACCCAGAGATAGACCCACACAGATACGCCCAGGTGATTTTGACAAAGGTGTAAAAACAATTCGATGGAGGAAGGGTAGTCGTTTCAATAAATGGCGCTACACCAAAACTCCACCGACCTAAACCTCACACCTTTACAATGGGTCATGGACCTACATGTAAAGTGTAAAACTCTTAACACTTTTTAGAAAAACAACATCGCAGACAGTCATCGGGATTTAGGGCTAAACAATGAGTTCTTATACCCGACACCAAATGCAGGATCCATAAGGGGAAAAGTTGATAATTTGGACCTCTTAAAAATTAAAAACTTCTGCTCAGTGAAAGCCTGTGTGAGGAGGATGAAAAGACAAACTACAGAATGAGAGGAAACATTTACAAATCAAACACCCAACAAAAGACTAGAATCTAGAATATATAAAGAATGCTCAGGACGCCTGGTTGGCTCAGTGTCAGTTAGATGAAAATCAATAAAACAACAATAGTAATAATAATTACAACCACAGGGGCGCCTGGGTGGCTCCGTCGTTAAGCGTCTGCCTTCGGCTCGGGTCATGATCCCAGGGTCCTGGGATCCAGCCCCACGTCGGGCTCCCTGCTCCACGGGAAGCCTGCTTCTCCCTCTCCCACTCCCCCTGCTTGTGTTCCCTCTCTCACTGTGTCTCTCTCTGTCAAATAAATAAAATCTTTAGAAAAAAAAAAAAAGATTCTCTCTCTCTCTCTCAGATAAATAAATACAATCTTAAAAAATAAGAAAAAAGAATGCTCAATGCTCAACACTAAAAACCATCTAATTCTATACCTGAAACTAACAGTACACTGTATGTTAACTGGAATTTAAATAGAAAACTTGAAGAAAAGAAAAGCTATAGAGAACGCACTGATGGTTCCCCCAGGGGAAGTGGGTGGGGGATGGGTGAACTAGGTGATGGGGATGAAGGTGATGAGCACCAGGTGATGTATGGAAGGGTTCAATCACTACACTGTATACCTGAAACTAATATTACACTGTATGTTAACTAATTGGAATTAAATAAAAACTTAAAAAAAATAAAAACCATCTAATTTAAAAATGGGCAAAAGACCAGGATCCTGTGGGTGGCTCAGTGGGTTGGGCATTGGGCTCTTGATTTTGGCTCAGGTCATAATTTCGGGGTCCTGGGATCAGCCCACATAGGGTTCCGAGCTGGAGGTGGAGCCTGCTTGGGATTCTCTCTCTCCCTCTGCCCAACCCAACTCGCATACGCCTGCTCACTCTCTCTCAAATGTATAAGTAAATCTTTTTAAAAAATAGGCAAAAGACCGGAACAGGTATCACTGAAGAGGATAAGGAAGGAAGGACGGCCATCAGGGAGAAATGCAAACTATAACCACAATGAGATCCCACCACACGCCTATCATAATAGCGAAGATAAAAGCAATGACAACACTAAATGCAGGTGAGGATGCGAAGAAACTGAATCTCTCATCCTTCCTGGGGGAATGTCAAATGGCATGGCCATTTGGGAAGAGAGTTAGGTACTTTCTACGATTTTATGAGAGACAGACAGGCAAAGGCAGAGGGAGAAGCCGCCTCTCTGCTCCACCAGGAGCCTGCTTCTCCCTCTGCCCTTCCCCTCCCTCTGTTTGTGCTCTCTCTCTCTCTCTCTCCTTCTCTCTGACAAAGAAGTAAATAAAGTCTTTTAAAAAACAACAAGTATCTTACAGCCCAGCAACAGGACCCAGCCCAGCAACAGCACCCTGAGAGAAATGTTCACACAAAACTTCTATGTGGAGGTTCATAACAACTTAATCCCAATAGCTAAAGCTTGGAAACAACCAGAATGGCTATAAAGTTATTGGTGATCAGTTGAACAGATGAAGTCACTTCTCAGCAATAAAAAGGGTACTTGGGATGGATCTCAAAGGCATATTATGAATCCATTTATATCACATTTTTGAGATCACAAAATTATAGAAAGGGAGAACAGATTAGTGGTCGCCAAGGAGACATGTGACTGTACCTTGACTGGCGTGGCGGTCATACACATGCACACATGACAAAATGGCACAGAACTACACTCACACTTTGTACCAATGTCGATTCCATGGTTCTGATACTGTACTATTATTGAACTCCTAGTAGACAGAATTGAACTTATTTGCACAAAATAACTAGCAAAATGGCCGGCAAGTAGCACTTGTTTGCAACCCAACAACTATAACCAAGAGAGCTTGGTACCAAAGAATGGCTACTGACAAGACATCCTTGAGAGCTATGCGGTGTACAGGATTGGTTTTCAGGAAAGTAAGAGGCCACGACACACAGTGTCCAAACAGTTCTTCAAAGTATGGCCCACGGTGACCCGGGACCATGTGGTTAATACTCTTCAAAGCGAAGTAGCTCCTGCCACATTACATATTTCAAGTGAGTAGACTCAAGAAAACCAGAGGAAAAAGAATGTCACGTTGGAAGGAAGACTTCCTCTTCTCAAATTCACCATCTGTGCTAATCTGTCACTGTCTGTGACTGCTGCAAAAAAATGATGAGCTCAAGGGTCAAATTTCTGGCCTCAGAGTATGAAATAAAACCCAGGACTCTCCTTGACCCTCATTTATGAATTGTGGGGCCGGAAAAGCTGAAAACTCAACTCAGGAATGAATTCTATAGGTTTATCAACTACCATTTATGTGCGTTGCTAACCACAGGGGGCCATAAAGTCAGGAAACATGGCTCATATTATTTTATCATGTGCTGTAACGTACTGTCAATAAAGTGTTTATGATGATTCACCTGTGTTTCCAGACTCAGTGGGAACCTGCATACTGTTCTAAACAGTGACAGATTAGAAAGTCTTAGTCCACAGAATATGGACTGACCTTTGAAATGGAAAGAAGCCTACATGATAGTGTACCTAGAACAGGCAGATAAACCGGCACACTTACCTCATATTCTTCTTATTCAGCTTTATTGCAAAGATTGTTTTTAACATGTCAGCCTTTAAATTAAGGACTCAGCAAAGCTTACCAGAGGCAGAACACATTCCAGTCAGAAAAGTTCAAGAGCTGCTATCCCAAAGGTTGGTCTTTCAAATGTGCTTACCCATCAAGATGCTCTTTGCGATGACTAAGAGTCACTATTACACTCACCCAGAAGTTGTGAACGATGACTAAGATAAACGGAAGTCTTCAATGTGCTAACTAAAGAACCGACGTGTGACAGTAAGGCTTCTAAAATCAAACCACAATGTTCTCCACTGCAAATTTGTCCTTGAGCAACCCTGTCTTCCTGTATGTCTTAAGTGAAACTTCCCTAGACGACTCTTCAATCTCACCTCACAGCAAGTTCCTCCAAGCAGCCCCTGTATCTCACCACAGACAACTGTGGGAACAAGGATATACAGACATAAACTTCCACTTGATGTCTCTGTACACACCCTAAAGGTGAGTCCTTAATTCAATCTGTGGGTCTGTGACCACATGAAGTGCAGGACATCTTCACATAGTTAAGTCATGCTGTCTGCCCTTTGGCAGCTCATTACTATAAGGGGAAGTCATTCATTCATGCAACGTAAATGATAAATGGAAAAGAAAGCCTCCATCAAGTTTAAGGTTGTCTTAGAGTGTAAGCACTCAAAGGACACAAAACACGGTTTTCAGCTTTCTTCAAAACTAGCAAATGGAGCTTCACAAAGGCGGTCTGTTCTTCAGTGGGAGGCCAAGACAAGCACTGGGATCCAGACACGAGTTTTGCCCCATGAAGTCGCATCCCAGTCTTCAAGCTACATAAGTGGCCCACACTGAACCTAGGAGGAAGGGGAAGGTGTTGTTGGCCTTCCACTCGGGATACTTAACTTGCCCATCTTTTGACCTACTGCGTACCAGACACTTGTCCTGGCCCCCTGATCTGCCCTAACTTGTCTTGTTTCCACAGCTGAGAGATAGAGATTTGATTGTTTCTTCTGTTCGCTTTGTCTCCTTGAGCTGGAACGTAAGTCCCACACGGGCACCCACACCAGGAGCTTGCTCCACATTCACTGATGACATGAATGACTCGCGAGGCACGTGCTGCTGTTTCCTGAGTCATTACTGCCACGTGACTGCCAAGTGACACAAAGCAATGCTGAACAAGTAATAAAGGCAAAAGCCCCAGAGTTTGCTTCCAACTGAAAGCTCGCCGCCCTCATCTCCTGGTGGGCGGGGGGAGTGGCTCTGGGTAGGGGTGACCGCTCACCCCTCAGCTCACCGGCCGCAGAAACTGGGGAGCAACCCCCTCACCCCGCCCCACGCCTCCAGCCTTTGGTCTGCAGCCCTTTGGCTGTTAACTACCGGAACTGCTGGACTGGGAGGAAACATCTGCCGCAGGGTTCAAAGGAAGCTGGGACTTAAAAAGAGATGAAAACAAACTTGGCGGGGCTGGGGGCGGGGTGGGCGGGGGTGCGGGTGAATAAAACAGCGCAACTAAAGCTGGCTTTTTCATCCGAACAATCGCATTAAGAATGAGTGACAGCGAATGCAGGCAAGAACAAACATTTGTTCAGCCTACTGTTAGGCTCTCGGCCAACTGTTTCCATGCGGAGACTTAGGAGAAGGCCAGGCCAAGAAGCCAAGCCATCCTCAGATGGCAGACTGTGGGAGCAGCCCCCCATCAGCCTGGGCAAGATCTACTCCACTTTGGGGAAAAAAGAGAAACTGAGAAAACCAAGAGTACTCTAAGGTATTATTAGAAAGAGATTAGCACTTTTACCACAAATGACAAGAGCTGGGGAGAGGAAAGCCAAGGAGCCAGAAGTTTCTGGCGAGAACTATCTTAAAATCATACATTAACTAGGTGCACTGTTTCTCAGGCACTAAATCCATTTGAGAACACATACATCAATCAATCCAAAGGTCAAGTCTCTAAAGATCCTTTTCCAATGCACTTTATCTACCCAGTGTACTAGGTACAGAGCCAAAACCTACATATGTATGTATGCATGTATATTTCTTGATATGAAGGAAAAGGAAAAAGTGAAGCATCAGAAAAGAAACTTCTGGTTCCCAGGGCGCCTGGGTGGCTCAGTCAGTGAAGCATCTGCCTTCGGCTCAGGTCATGATCCCAGGGTCCTGGGATCGAGCCCCGCATCGGGCTCCC
>NC_058419.1:893557-895026 GCF_002201575.2 Neomonachus schauinslandi | reverse complement strand
TAAAATAAAATCTTTAAAAAAAAAAGTCTAGGGGCGCCTGGGTGGCTCAGTCGTTAAGCGTCTGCCCTTGGCTCAGGTCATGATCCCAGGGTCCTGGGATCGAGCCCTGCATCGGGCTCCCTGCTCGGCGGGAAGCCTGCTTCTCCCTCTCCCACTCCCCCTGCTTGTGTTCCCTCTCTCGCTGTGTCTCTCTGTCAAATAAATAAATAAAATCTTTAAAAAAAAAAAAAGATAAAAAAAAAAGAAACTTCTGGTTCCCTAATTCAGAGTTTTTCTTCCTGTTTTCCCTGCCCTTGGGGTCACTTCCCTTGCCCCGCAGACAAGTTTGGAGCTGCATTTACTCTTGCCTTCCTACACTCCATACTCAGGGTCCTCCAGTTTTAGCAACACTGAAAGGTTTGAGCAATTCACTGCTTAGGGGTGAAATCTCTACATCCACGAAATGTCTACTGATTCTGTCTCCCTTGCCCTGGGGAAAATTTGACAGTGTCCCAAGACATTTTTTGATTGTCACAACTGGGGGGGGGGTGTATTACTTTCACAACGAAAAATGATCACACTCAGGGTATCACACTCTGGCAAGAACCTCAATGGTTTCGCACAAGCAGGAGCCCCGGCCTGGAGCACCATTCACCAATGACATCCTAGATTCGGCAGGACTGAAGGTCTGACAGCTTTACAGCACTCTACACCTGCCTCTGTGTCCTCCCTTCTGGACTTCTTGGCTCCAGAACCAGGCCTGCATGTAGTAGGCAATCAACAGACTGGTCAGAATGGACGACTACCAGCATGGGGTAACGCATCTAACTGCCTACGGATCAACAGACAGATCTTAGGGGAAGCTTACCTGGGGCCTGACTTATTTGTCAGTGAACGTTGAGGGATTTACTACATGGGCAAAGTGCTGTTTTGAGCAGAATGCAAGAGGAATTCCTCAACCAATTGTATGTGCACTAGTGAGCACTGCCGTAAAGAACAAGGCCAGAGATAGCTTATGAGTTTCTCCAAGAAAAGAAATATACTTAAATACGGGAGACAGGCTACAGTTCCAATCTATTGTGAAATTATTTTCTTTTTTTAAAAAATTTTACTTATTTATCTGAGAGAGAGAGCATGAGTGGTGGGAGGGGCAGAGGGAGAAGCAGGCTCCCCGCTGAAGGAGGGGGAGGGATCATGACTTGAGTCCAAGGCAGACGCTTACCCCTTAACAGACTGAGCCACCCAAGGGGGGCATCCTTTTTCAATATTAAATGTGAACTATAATCAGAAGTGAAACTTTTTTTTTTTAAAGATTTTATTTATTTTTATTTGACACACAGAGAGAGCACAAGCAGGGGGAGCGGCAGGCAGAGGCAGAGGGAGAAGCAGGCTGCCTGCTGAGCAAGGAGCCCGATGCGGGGCTCGATCCCAGGACCCTGGGATCATGACCTGAGCCGAAGGCAGCCGCTTCACCGACTGAGCCACCCAGG
>NC_058419.1:863723-893157 GCF_002201575.2 Neomonachus schauinslandi | reverse complement strand
GGGGCGCCTGGGTGGCTCAGTCGGTGAAGCGGCTGCCTTCGGCTCAGGTCATGATCCCAGCGTCCTGGGGCAAAGCCCCGCTTTGCAGGGAGCCTGCTTCCCCCCCTCCCTCTGCTTGTACGCTCTCTCTCTCTGTCAAATAAATAAATAAATAAATAAAATCTTAAAAAAAAATAGAAATGAAACTTTGGGTTTGAGTCTTCAGAACTTTTACAGAAAGAATTCCCCTTAAAAGAAGCTTTCAGCTTCACCATTTTCTGGATTCCGTCCAAGCCAACAGCTCCATCACAGGTTTGCCTGCTTCTTGCCCGTAGGGGACGATGTGCTGATGCTTCGGGACAGGCAGCTCTGAGGGAGATGTTGGACGGACCAGTGCAGTTCAAAGTGTTTGACAAGCATTACCCTACATAACCATCCCCACAACTCCCCAAACAGGTCCGTTTGACAGAGAAGAGAAACTGAAGGCACAGAGAGCCCAGAAGCTTGCCCAAGGGTACACGGCAAGTGAGAGGCAAAGCCTAGTGTTGGCAGCAAAGGTAAGAGTCCCAGAGGGAAGATGAACCTCAAGGAACCACTGGAGATTTTCCCTCCGATGTCCGCACAGTGGCTGATCTGGGTGCTATTCCATTCAAGGATTTAGCAAGTTTTCTTTCACCTGCTTCAAATTCTTTAAGAACACCAAAACAAACTGGCTACCCAGTAGACCATGTGCGGTAATTGAGGACTGCCGACTCAGAGGGCGCACTACAACGTAAGTCTTGTAGTGACAGGGCCTTTCTTCCAGAAGGCCCACAGTGTCTCAAGCCTGTCCCTAAGGAGCCGACAGGTTTACACAAGGGCTGGTCGTTCAGTTACATATGGGGCTCTGGGTGTGCTAAGTGGAAGGAGCCTGATAGAAAAGACTGCATACAGTTGGATTCCACTTCTAAGACACTCCTGAAAAGGCCAAATGGTAGTGTCAAATAGTGTCAAAATGCAGCTCTGTTTCCAGGGTGATTTCCAGGTTTCCGGGGGTGGGGGGGATGAGTGTAAAGGACCACCAGGGAACTTTCTGGTTACATGACTGTATGAATTTGTGAAATTTTATTGAACAGACTAAATAAATTTATGAATTATATATATGCTAATTATACGTCAGTAAAGCTGCCAAAAGGAAATTTAATAAAGAGATTTTATTAAAAAGTTAAGGCGCAGCCAAGTGAACTGATTATAGAGAACCCAAGCCTATGGGGAGCCAGGTTGTTTTAGATCCTGATTCCCTCATAGTGCATATTCCACTACATACCTTCCAATTCTGTCTTGCCATCTGAATAACAATACTGTGTTCCCCAGCTGCTCATTCCGGCACTCATTCAAGCCTAGAATATTGCGATCATGACTGGAAACAACACACAGGTGTGAACACTGTACTGATGCTTATCAATTGTTTCCTTGAGCTACCAGCCCAAACAGTCTATAGCTCTACTGTTTGCTTTACCTTGTGAATCTTCAGTGTCCTCATCTGTGGAAGTGGAAGGTTATGCTAAATCTCTTCTGTCCACCTCTTCAGTCACTTATTAATTCACAGATATTTCTGAGGACCTCTTTATTAGGCATTTAAAATAAAAGCAGTGAGCATGAAATAGCCCTGCCCTGAAAAATCCTGCAGTCTAGGAAGGAGATTCACACGGACTTCTGTAGACAGTGCAGCTGCTGCTTAGCTCGCACTCTCTCTCTCTCTCTCTCTCTCTCTCTCGCTCTCTCGCTCTGTGGACATTCACTAGTAGTACCTGACCACCAACCTGTGAGGAAGGCCAGGCTACCTGGAGGGGCTGCTGGGCCTGTATTCTGGGCGATGGCTCCAAGTGGGAGCCAGCCTCAGCCTGCAGAGGAGTGAGTGAGCATTCTGGCGGCCGCACCTCTGCGTAAGAGACAACCTTATTTTGCTGGGTGAAATCCACACTCAGAACTATGAGAGAGAACACGGAAATGCTCAACATCCTCTCCGGGCATCCTTGAGGATAGAGGTTAACAGCTATCTGCCACCCATCCCAGGAATCCGGAGGGCACAATTAACCTCTGGAATCCGTGCATTCCTTGTCCACCCGAAGATACACACAGGCCACCCCATCTGCACCGCAGCACAAGGGGCCCTCCCTAAATGCAGACGGACGGTGAGTGAGCGCTTTAGAGGCAGAGTTAGGTTTTACAACCGTTTCTGCTGACCCAAACACAAGCATTTCAACAACAAGCAAGCAGACCGACTCTTCTGGGATCTGTTCCTTAAAGTCTTTCTCTTAGCCTGACTTCCGTCCACGAAGTTTTCCTTGACCTTAATAAGCGCTCTGTACAGGCCGCGCGGCCTCCCCTCATTTCCACCTACGAGGGCTCCTGGGGGAAACGACCCACCGCACCTGAAGCCCTCCACACGAACCCCCGGTAGCCGCCGCGGCCTCCATCCCGAGGGCAGCACCCCCGGGGCCGGGCCACGGACCAAGCAGGTCCCGCTGCGGGCGGCGCGGCCTGGAGCCGAGTCCCGGCCCCTCACCCTGCGCCCAGGGAACCGCGGGGCCCTCTCACCTCGGGCCGGCTGCGCTTCTGCAGCAAGTGCTCCAGGTAGAGGTCGGAGAGCGCCGTGCGCATGCTGCCCCCGCCCTCGCCCTCGCTCGCCTTGAGCGTCATCTCGCAGGAACCTGGACGCGGGGCCGCGAGCCGCGAGCCGCGAGCCGCGCAGAGCCGCGAGTACGAGAACCGAGGCCTGCGGGGCGGTGGAGGCGGCGGAGGCGGCGGAGGTGGCGCTGCCGGACCCGTCACCACCCCGCAGGCAGCGCGCTGGGCGGGCGGAGGCGGAGCACCGCCCGCGCCCCGCCCCCGGACCCGCCCCCGGACCCGCCCCCGCCCGGACCCTGAGGCTGAACCCAGAAGGGCTCAGAGGTGTCAAGAAAAGGGCGCTCTCGCTGTGGCGGGTGCCCAGCTCGGCCCACACCCTGGGCCTAATGCGTGGGGACAGCGGGGAAGCCATCCCTTCCACTCCAGGCTTTACCCAGAAATCTCTGCGGGCCCAGAACGTTGCGAAATGCCTTTAAGGCTCCTTGGGCTGCAGGTACCCGGTGATTTACATTGCTGTCTGCAATTCAGTGATGAAAGGCCTGATTGCATCCAAGAGCAAACTCCTTTTCCTTGTCTTGGGCCACATCTCCTACTGTTAATGCCACAAAAATTTTGAGGGATCGCGGAAGCAAAGGGAACCGACATTCCTTAGGAATCCTACAGCCGTGCTAATGAGAGAAGGGTTTCTGAACAAAACGAACATTTACTGGGTTTACAGGGCTCAAGCTGTCCCCATCCATAGACCTGATAGACACCTGGCCTCCTTTACCCCAAGCTAGTAACCTCACAGTATTATCAGCAGTTTAGTACTCTATATAATCTTCTGTGGACCTTCGGGTAGCTCATAGCCAAAAGGAAAAAGTCCGAGGACAAGAGTTTGCAGCCACATCACCCAGCCTTTTCTCTGAGAACAGGCTGACATCACATGATTGATGGCTCCCTTCCTCGCGATTACCCCAAAGGAACCGTAGAAAGCTGAGAGAGACAGAGCGAGAGCTATCAAAATGAAGAGTCTGATACTGGTGCGGAGATACATTAATTGAGCAATGGAATAGATTACAGACCACAGAAACATACCCCTAACACGTGTAGAACTGTGGTATATGATACAGTTGGGATGTTAGGTAACTCAACAAAGACTTGCATTAAGTGTGGAAAAGGTTTACTTATATTGGAAGAGATAAAATGGGAACCCTCTTCCTGCCATATGCAAACACCCCCCCCCCCCTCCCCCCGTCTATTCTAGATGGATTAAAAACTTAAACGTCAAAAAGCTCTTGAAAGAAAACATCAGCAAAGAACTTTTACTTTGGGGAATAGAAAAAGATTTCTTAACAAAACAATGTCTATAAACCACTGACTCTGAAATGGAATGTTGATAAATTTGGCTTTAACATTAAGAACTTTTACTTATCAAAAGACAAAATCAAAAGCAAAAAAGACCACACGTGCTTTGGGAGAAAATATTTTGAGTATACGCAAATGACAAAGGATTCCTGTTATAAATATACAAAGGACTATAAATTACTAATTTTTTTTAAAGATTTTATTTATTTATTTGACAGAGAGAGACACAGCGAGAGAGGGAACACAAGCAGGGGGAGTGGGAGAGGGAGAAGCAGGCTTCCCGCTGAGCAAGGAGCCCGATGCGGGGCTCGATCCCAGGACCCTGGGACCATGACCTGAGCCGAAGGCAGACGCTTAACGACTGAGCCACCCAGGTGCCCTAAATTACTAATTTTTAAAAATCCAGTAGAGAACTGGGTAAAAAAATATGAATAAACATATGAACAGATGTTCAACTTCATTAGTGACCAGGGAAATGCAAATCAAGACTACAATGAAATACTACTGTATACCCACTCAGTTATCAAAAATTAAAAAGACTTAAAATATCACGTGTTAGAGACAGTGTGAGTCCATATGAGTTCATGCATCTACCCTCTTAGCCAGCGATCCCACTCCTAGGTATATATATCTAAGAGAAATTCTTGAATATGCACAACAAGGAACATGTACAACAATGCTCATGAAAATGGTTTCATTCACAGGAAAAGCCTATGAACAACTCAAATGCCCATCAACTGTGGCATATTCACGCAAAGCAATGTGATTGAACTAAGAAGAAAACAAATTAGAAATACACAAATATATAAAGTACAGAAAAACCCCTCCTTCATCCCTTCCCACTCCCCAGAGGGAACAACCTTACCCACTTTGGACTATAACTTTCCAGACCTTCCTCTGTGCACATAGAATATATTCAGAACTTATATATATAAACAGTTGCCTTTTTTGTCTAGGTAGAGAAACCAGAGTATACATGGCCTTGCTTCTTCTGAGCCAAACCATTCTTCCTTTTTCCCACCTCCCTGTGAAGCAGGTGTCCTCTGAGGGCTAGCCCAAGACAAGATAAAATCACCCATTTAAAGTAAACAATTCAAGGATGCCTAGGTGGCTCAGTCGGTGAAGAGTCTGCCTTGGGCTCAGGTCATGATCCCGGAGTCCTGGGATCGAGTCCTCTCCCCGCTCCGCTCCAAACCGATCGGGCTCCCTGCTCAGCGGGAAGTCTGCTTCTCCCTCTCCCTCTGCCCCTCTCCCCTGCTCATGCTCTTTCTCCCTCTATCTCTTTCTCTGACAAATAAAAATAAAATCTTTTTTAAAAAATGCACAATGCAGTGTTTTTTAGTATAATCACAGAGTTGTACAACCATCACCACTCTCATTCCAGGACATTGTCATCACCCCTAAATGAAGCCCTGTCCCCATTAGCAGTCACTCCACAGCCCCCTGGTCCTTAGCCCCTGGCAACCACTCATCTATTTTCTGCAGGACTACTAATTGAGTCTACCACAAAGGGCTAAACAAAAATTCTCCGAGAATTTATAAGCATAGTTCGGCCCTTGCGGCTCACAGTAAAAATAAAAAAAAAAAAAAAAAAAAAGTTACTACATACAAACAAGAAAACAAGGACCCATGGGTGAGATCCAGCAGAAACTACAGATAACCAAATTGGACCAAAACCTACAGATATTTGAATTCAAGATTAGCTTAACATTAGAAAATTTATTAATCCAGGGGCACCTGGGTGGCTCAGTCAGTTGGGCGTCTGACTCTTGATTTTGGCTCTGGTCATGATCTTGGGGTCATAAGGTTGAGCCCCCTCTGCTTGAGAGTCCCTCTCGTTCTGCCCCTCCCCCATCTCTCTAAATAAATAAAATCTTTTTTAAAAAAGAAAATTTCGGGGTACCTCCCAGGTGGCTCAGTCGGTTAAGTGTCTGCCTTCAGCTGTGGTCATGATCCCAGGGACCTGGGATGGAGCCCTGCATTGGGCTCCCTGCTCAGTGGGGAGCCTGCTTCTCCCTCTGCTGCTCCCCCTGCTTGTGCTTTCTCTCTCTCTCAAGTAAATAAATAAAAAATCTTTAAAAAAAGAAAAACAAAAACAAAAAAAGAAAATTTATTAATCCAAATTAACCACATTAACATATTAATGGGAAAATCCTATTATCTCAGTAGATGAAAAATATTCAATTTTTTCCCCAAAGATTTTATTTATTTATCTGAGAGAGAGAGAGAGTGAGCACGAGCAGGAGGGAGAGGGAGAAGCAGGCTCCCTGCTGAGCAGAGTCTAACATGGGGCTCGATCCCAGGACCCTGAGATCATGACCTGAGCCGAAGGCAGAGGCTACACCAACTGAGCCACCCAGGCGCCCCTGAAAGATTTTTAAATACAGAAATCGATTGCATTTCTATATGCCAACAACACACAGAGAATATAATTTTAAAAGATACCACTCAGTGCAACGTCTAAAACGATCAAATACTTAGGAATAATTGTAACTCTATATACCGTATAGACAGAATTATAAAATTCTGTTGGAATCCACTAAAGAAGAGCTAAAAAATGGAGAGAGAAGTGATGGTCATGGTTTGGAAGATTCAACCGGCCTATAGATTTAGTGGTACTGGCCATATTGGAGAAGCATCTTATCAAAATGGAAACTGAGACCAGTTAGAAGTGAAGGCAAACATTTTATCCAAACTGCTGCACTCAGAAGAACTTCAGACAGAGTGACTCCTTGAGCAAAATTTAGTTAAGGTGGAGAAGTACTAGCCGAGTGAGTCAGAGAAGGGATGATCATACAGCCTTTTTCTGGGCGGCCGGTTCCAGTTCAGGGTGCTCATTGCTCAGAATCTGGGTTTGCTCCTTGGAATTTATTGCTTCTTGGAATTTATTGCAATTATCTGTTTTTCTCAATTCCGAGAACTGCCTTTAGGCACAGAAATTCAGGTCAAAGTTCATGAATGGAAAAGTATAGCTTCTCACAATACTAAAAAAATACAATTGGGGCTGCCTGGGTGGCTCAGTGAGTTGAGCGTCTGCCTTCGGCTCAGGTCATGATCCTGGGGTCCTGGGATCGAGTCCTGCATCCCTCTGCCTGCCGCTCCCCCTGCTCGTACTCGCTCTCTGTCAAATAAATGCATAAAATTAAAAAAAAATTGGACTCTACCTCACACCATATGAAACTTAGTTTGGTAGCTTAAGGACTTAAAAGTGAAGGCAAAAGGATTTCTTAGAAGAAGGTGATTGCCAAATCTGACCACTTTAAAGTAAGTATGTCCCCTCTTCAAAATACATCTCATCAGGAGTGAAAATGCAATCCTCGAACTGGGAGAAGGTATTTTCCACATCAATAGCATTCAAAACAATGGTATACAGCATATGTAAAGAATTCCTACAGAAGAGTAAATGAAACTACAAATGAGCAAAACGGGCAAAATTCATTAATAGGAATTTCATAGAAGAGAAAGACAAATGATCCATAAACACATGAAAAGGTCTTCGGTCTCATCAGTTATTAGGGAAATACAAAGTAAGAAAACAACAGGGTATAATTTCTCATGCACCGGACTGGCGAACTACAAAAGGACTGATGATGTTTCATGTTCTCAAGCCGGCGGGGCACTGGGAACCTACTGCAATCACTGATCGTGGGGTGGGGCGTGCACTTACCCTTAGACCCAGCAAGTCAATCACAGGGTATAGTCTGTAGGGAAACTCTCCTACGTGTGCACTGTGAGATGGGCAATAATGTTTATAGAAGCTTTATTGAGAAGAGAAAAGAAAAAACAAAACCCGGAAACAGTAGAAATGTCCTTCTACAGTTGGTCTAAATAAGTAGAGCTCTTTTCAAGTATCAACCTGGGAGAATCTCAGAACATACAGCAAGTAAACAAAGAAAACCACAGAAGAATACATACATATGATCGAGGTTTTATAACGTTTAAAAAGAGGCAAGGCTATGGTGTTAGAAGACGGGGTTGCCTTGGGGGCAAGGAGGGGCTGGTGATGCCAAGGAGGAGGGGGCGACAGATTTGTTCACTTTGTCCACTTGTCCCCTGTTGGCCTCTAGAGCAGCCCCTGGTCTTTTGGTTTGATCTCACTCTCAGCAGCCTCTGTCGGTCTTAACTAAGTTCACCTTGGCCTGTGGTGTGGCCTGTGGCCGGCAGCGCCCTAGATCCCATCTCAGTATCAATTAGAGTATCACTTCCTTCTTTCTTTCTCTTTGCATTTTCCATGTAGCAAATTCCTACCTTCCAGCCTTTTGCCTCAGCTCAATAAATGGTGACTCCATCCCTTCACTTGCTCAGGCCACAAGCCTGGGAGGTACCCTTGAAGCCTTGCTCTCTCCCACACTCATCCAACTTAGATCCTGCCTGCAACTTGGCTGCTCCGCACCCTGGTCCAAGCGAAGTTGTCTCTCACCTGACTAGTCTCCCGGCTTCTGTCTTTGCTCCCCTATATTCTCAACATGGCAGCTGAGATGACCCTATAAAAACATCTACCAAATTATCTCCCTTCTCTGCTCCAAACGTTCTGTTGGCTCCCTTATCACGCCCACCCAAATCCATTCATTGGCCCACTGGGACCTACTCGGCCCTCACTTACTCTGGTTTGTTTGTTGCTTTCGAACATACCAGGGGTGCTCTTGTCCCATATCACTTGTGCCCCGCTGTGCCTTCTGCTCAGAACACCTCTTGGCTCAATGATCTGGATCCTCCCACGGGCACAGTGCTCCACGAGAGCCAGGATTACTGTCTGTGGGGTTACCTGCCGGGCTCGCAGTAGCTGTTCGGTAAGTGTCCACTGAATGCTTTCAACCCCAGAACAGCAAAGGGGGAAAAGCAAATTGGTAATTTGTAAAACTATTACCAGCATTACATTTATAATAGATCATTTTATAATATATATTATAAGAGTAAACAAGTAGAAACACCCTAAGTAATTATTGGAAAAAGGGGTGGTTAAATGACTTACATCATATCCACTGCAAGGAATACCAGGCAACTGCTTATGATGATATAGACATATATTTACTGACATGGAAAGATATCCATGATTTGTCATATAGTGAAAAAAACAGTAGGCTACAAAATAGCATGCACAGTGAAAGACTGTCCACGTGAACAAATTTCTGTGCCTGTGTGCACATCAGCATTTCTCAGTGTTTTAAAAGGCGAAAATAAATGCAAAGATAGTTTAAGATGGAAGACAATTTAATTTTAATTCATGGGTGCTTCCTCATTGTAAGCAAATAGCATACTCTGCCCAACTGAATCTTCTAGTACTTCATTGGACTGGTTCACCTACAAGAACACTGGGAAGAGAAGAGAAATGGATGAACTAAGTTTAAATTCCTATACAGTGGCCTGGTTTGCACAGAGTTACTTTGTAGTTACATTACATTTCCCAAGATATGATTTTAGACAACGTCTCCTCTTAATATGAACCACGTGATTTCATTCAGACAAAATGCTTTGATGACTTGAGAAAATAAGAGTATGAATGTTTCTAGCATTGTATGGTTGGGATTGGAGGTAGATGTAGAAGTATGGTTAGGTAGCTTTTCAGTTAAGTGTCTGACTCTTGGTTTCAGCTCAGGCCCTAATCTCATGGGTCGTGGGATCAAGCCCCACATTGGGCTCTGTGCTCAGAGTCTGCTTGAAGATTCTTTCTTTCCCTCTCCCTCTGCCCCTTCCCACTTACACTCTCTCTCTCAAATAAACAGACAAATCTTTTAAGAAAATAAAGTATTTGCTAAAAAACTAACTAAACAATACAAGTTGTTCTGAAAAGATTAGGAAGTGCAGTTAGATGAAAATCAATAAAACAACAATAGTAATAATAATTACAACCACAGGGGCGCCTGGGTGGCTCAGTCGTTAAGCATCTGCCTTCGGCTCAGGTCATGGTCCCAGGGTCCTGGGATCGAGCCCCGCATTGGGCTCCCCGATCCGCAGGAAGCCTGCTTCTCCCTCTCCCACTCCCTCTGCTAGTGTTCCTGCTCTCGCTCTCTCTCTTTGTCAAATAAATAAAATCTTTAAAAAAAATAATTACAACCACCCATTTACCACCACAAGGACATAACCAATGTCTAATACTTTGGTTAGATCCTTAAAAGCTTTTTACCCTGTACATATAGTTTTTTAAATTAATTTTTGTTTTGTTTTGTTTTTAAGTAGGCTCCATGATAGCAGAGCCCAACACCGGGCTTGAACTGACGACCCAGAGATCAAGACCCAGACTGTCATCAACAGTCTGATGCTTAACTGACTGATGCTTAACCAGGTGCCCTTAGTTTCTAATAACAAATTAGTTTAAATTGTATATCCTCTGTTATAATCCGCTTTTTCCAACTTAATATTTCTTGAATATGATTCCATGTAATTATCCTCTACAACAACATTTTGGTGACTATATAGTACTCATGGTATGAACATTTGGTGCTTTCTTTAACCAGCCAATGGACATTTAAGTTGTTTCTATTTTTTCACTATTATAAACCATACTAAAAATTCCTTATACACGTTTCTTTGCATACTTGTTAGCACTGAGAGATGAACAAGGCTTCCATGATGATTTCCTCAGGCAACGAAGCACTTAGTTTAAGGATAAGAGGCACAGAGAAACTCTTTCCAATCCTCACGGTGAAATGTATTTTTTTTTAAGATTTTATTTATTTGAGAGACAGAGAAAGAGAGAGCACACTAATGACTGAGCCACCCAGGCGCCCTAGGGAAATGTATTTTTAAAAAATCAGTATTATTGGGGCACTGGGCTGGCTCAGTTGATGGAGAATGCGACTCCTGATCTTGGGGTTGTGAGTTCAAGCCCCACATTGGGGGTAGAGATTACTTAAAAATAAAATCTTTTTAAAAAACTCAGTATTATTGAGAGTCTACTATGTGCCCAGTATCAAGTGCCAATTTTTCCTGGGACTTCATGTGCCTTTATGACGATAGACTCAAAGCTTCCTTTATTACGGCAACATTTAAAAAATTATACCTCGAAGTGTTCTTTTCCTGTTGTATTATTTTGGTCCTCTTCTACAAAGAAGTTAATTATGTGCCCCTTGCATCTATCAGTGTTTCTTTTCATATTAGTTTCACTGAAATATTTCTTTTTTTTTTTAAGATTTTATTTATTTATTTGAGAGAGAGAGAGAGAGCACATGAGACGGGGGGAGGGTCAGAGGGAGAAGCAGACTCCCTGCCGAGCAGGGAGCCTGATGCGGGACTCGATCCAGGGACTCCAGGATCATGACCTGAGCCGAAGGCAGTCGCTTAACCAACTGAGCCACCCAGGCGCCCCACTGAAATATTTCTTAATCACTAAATAAGGTTTTTTATATAAATTACTTATGTCTATTTAATGGTTCTGGCTTTTTAAATCCTGTCTTGCCTATCTCCTTTTATATTTCTTCATCAAAGTCTTCTTTTGTTTTGCTGTATCTTGCCTTCCCTCTTGCCCTCACTGTCCTCACTGGTGTTTCTTTCACGAGCCAGCTTGCTTGTTCCCAGCCAGGCCTTAATGGTTTTTCTCCTCAGGTTGAGGCATCTACTTCAAAGAAGGAAGTATTTCTTCTGGCATGTTGCCTGCTTTATCTCCACAGAAGTCCTTCTGAATATGTATGTTGAACCAATACCTCAGATGCTTCCGATGCAGCTGGCTTGCTGGCCAGAGTTTGAGTAACGATGACTCAGGAGATGGAGAATCAGATATATCTTGACTTGAGTCCTGGTTTCTTTCGTTGGGAAATGCAGCCTTTCTCTGTTTCATTTTTCCTTCCATATGTGGAATACAGCCACCCTGTAGGGCACACGGAAATATGCCACTCAGGATCCCCCTTGAGAAGAGCCTTATTTCTCTAGCTGCTGAGAGTGTTGTCAACACAGAGCCTCTATAAAATTTCAGCCACTTCAGGGGTGCCTGGGTGGCTCAGTCAGTTAAGCCTCTGACTCTTGATTTCGGCTCAAGTCATGATCTCAGGGTCCTGAGATCGAGCCCCTGCATCGGGCTCTGTGCTGGGCGTGGAGCCTGCTTGAGATTCTCTCTCTCCCTTTGCCCCCCATCCCTTGTTCTTTCAAAAAAAAAAAGTTTTAGCCATTTTAGGCTAATGTGGGACAACTCTGATGGGGTCAATGGAGGCTTTTTTGGGCTTGCAAAGCAGTTTGACTTCTCCCTTCCTCCCCCCACACTCCACAGGTGTTGATCCCTGATAATACCCTGAACACAGAACTCCTGTCTGTCCGCTTCCATGACAACTGACTTGTGGCACAATTTTATCATGAGATGAAAATCCCATTTATCACTGTATCCAGCTCAAAGTCCAAAGTACCTGGGTGATGCTTGGTTCTCTCCAATCTGGGTGCAGCTCCTCTTGGTTTGAGTAACTTATTAAGTAAAACAAGTTATCTGCTCCTGATCTCCACACCCCAAATACAACGATGGAGCAGGAAGAGTATAACCACCATAAACATTCCCATTTGGAAAAAGGAATAATGGGAGACACACAGCAGTGTGATTAGGCCTGATCTGCTTTATAGGAGAAGCTCTGTGGCCCACTGCCCACCTTCTCGGAGGTTCTTCCTGTCCATTATTCTCTGTGGCTGTGACTGAAGCAAGTGTTGGGGAGCATGCCATCCTAGGAAACTTCAAAGCCTGTGTCCTTCTCATGGAAGATCAGAGGTCCAAATACTGTTTTAAGGCTCACACAACAGACAGCTCATTTCGTTCTGGCTCACAGTTTCTTCAGCAATAAGGTTCTCTCAAAAACTTAGCTGACATCTGTTTGGCTCCAATCAGTTCTATGTGTCAGTAACCATGTCCAAGGTAGTTTCCTAGACAGGGTTCTTGATCCTGTGATCATTTCAGATTATCAGGAGTCTTAGGTGGCGATGCCACACCCTTACCTGATCTTTGCCCTCAGTCACTTTATTAGATTGTGCAGTTTGAACAATCCTTTAGCATGCTCTCATAGGTTCTCCCACTTGGACTCCGTCTCCCACCATAGCATTGACCCACCAGACAATTATTCAGTTGTCTTATTTCTCTGTCTCACTAGCAACTAGGACAGAGACAGGCAAGTAGTCATCTTCTGGTAAATTCTGATTGGATTAATAAAAATAAGGTTTTTCTACCTATATTTATTTTGTTAACTATTTCAGAGATCTCTTTGACTTCATGTGGTTTATATAGATAAATATTGTGGCAAATTTTGAATTTGAATTTTGAATTTGTGACACTTGAAAACATAGTTAATTGTATATTTTCCATGTATAATTCCTAAACCAAAAGGAAAGATAATTAGGAGTTAATGAAGTTAGTAAGAAAAAAAATCAGTTGGAAATGCTGGTTATTCAATGTTACCTGTAAGTTGCTGGTAATGGATGGAGTGGGTTGGATAAAACAAGAATTACCTTCCTTAAAACCTTCCCGTAATTATAGATGTATAGGCTGGTGGGGAACTTGATTGTTCTTCCTCCCCCTCAGGTCTCCCTCCCTCTCCTCACCCCACAGCAGCTTACGTGAGGCAGCAGAGGGTCCCCACTAGGACTATGGCGAGAAGAAAAGCAAAAATAGCTGCTGGAGGTATGGAGCTCTTGATGAGATCCCACAAGTAATCTCTGAAGTTGCTGAGCCAGAACCTGTGGTTTTCTGCAGAAAAAGCACAGATGTTCAATGAGGAGAGATCAAGTACATGAGAAGGCTGGGATGTGAACCCTGGTTCAAGTTCAAATTAGTGTCCCAGATATCATGCTCTTATAGTTGCCCAGAGCCCATATTTTTTTAAAAAATATTTATTTATTTGACAGGGAGAGAGCACATGCACATAAGCAGGGGCAGCAGCAGAGGGAGATGGAGATGCAGGCTCCCCGCTGAGCAAGGAGCCCGATGTGGGGCTCGATCCCAGGACCCTGGGATCATGACCTGAGCCAAAGGCAGACGCCTCACCAACTGAGCCACCCAGGCGCCCCCAGAGCCCACATTCTTAACTACTTTGCTGTGATGCCTCTAAGACTTTCAAGGAATATACATTAAAAAAAAAGGTACCCATAGATGAATATCATCTGTGCCTCCTTGTACGTCAAACAGAAATAATAATCTCTGTCCCAGATATCTCAAGGGTTGTTTTGAGGTCATAGTGAAAAGATCTGAGCACTATATGTGTGCATGTCAGCAGCTGGGCTTTGAGAGCAAGTCTTCCCTAACCCCTCCCCCCAAACAACTTTAATTATCCCTTTGTCCTCGGGGAACCTTTGTCATATTTCACAGAAGATTGGCATCTAGGGGTTTGGCTGCCCATCTGTGAACTCCTAATCCATGTCATTCTGCAAAGGGCTTGGTGCACAGTCAGTGGGTTAGTGCCTGTTGATCTAAATTGACCAAACCAGAATAGTTTGCTTTACTGTGAACACTATTTTTCTTCTCTTTTTTTAAAAGATTTATTTATTGGGGGGCCTGGGTGGCTCAGTAGGTTAAGCGTCTGCCTTTGGCTCAGGTCATGATCCCAGGGTCCTGGGATCGAGCCCCCACATAGGGCTCCCTGCTCAGCGGGGAGCCTGCTTCTTCCCCTCCCTCTGCTGCTCCCTCTGCTTGTGTTCTCTCTGTCAAATAAATAAATAAAATCTTTGAAAAAATAAAGATTTATTTATTTATTTGAGAGAGAGTGAGAGACAGCATAAGCGGGGGGTTGGGGGGCAGAGGGAGAAGGAGAGAGAGAATCCTAAGCAGACTCCCCGCCAAGTAGAGCCCAGTGCGGGGCTTGATCTCAGGACCCTGAGATCAGGACCCGAGCCAAAATCAAGAGTCAGCCACTTAACTGACTGAGCCACCCAGGTGCCCCTGTGAACACTATTTTTCAATACAAAATCAGCTTTTCCTGACCTGAGACATGAGTCTTATGTCTCACAAAGATAATAGGAACATTGATCCTAACAGCAAACACACCCCTTGAGTGTGGTTTCGATCCTGCTTTGTCTTGTATTCCAAAGGCAGATAAAGGTGATGTAGAGGAAGCTGCAGTCTCCAACGAGAGGCAACTCATGGAACACAGCAGAAATCCAATGTTCAGCAGCTTCTGGGGCTCCATGGATTCTCCCTAAGGCCACTCAGCTGTACTCCTAGCTTGTTTGGCCAAAGGGAGATGTCCTTTTACTTGGCTCTTTCCAAAGCAGCTTTGTCTGAAAAGTTAGAAAATGGTGGGGTTTTGTTTTTGTTTTTGTTTTTTAGAGAGAGTGACCAGTGGGGGAGGGACAGCGGGAGAGGGAGAGAGAGAGGATCTCCAGCAGACTCTGCACTGAGCATGGAGCCCAACCCAGGGCTCGATCCCAGGACCCTGGGATCATGACCTGAGCCAAAGGCAGACACTTAACCGACTGAGCCACCCAGGCACCCCAATAAATTGTTTTTGAATGAATGAATGGATAGCAAATTTTGTTTATTGCCTGAGCCAACAGTCCTTCCCATCCCTTATTCGCTTACTGGAGGAACTAGAAAAGCTGAAGCCATCCTTGCAGCTAGCAATGGTTGGGTAACATAGTCTGGACAATGAGCACTAACAGAAATCTGTTGGGTAGCTTCTGGGAAGACTTTCTCCTGTCTTGATAAAAGAGATGGTGCTACCATTTTCCCTTGGTATGAGAAAAAATAACCCCTAGGCTGCTTGGTATGAGAAAAAATAACCCCTATTTGAGCCATTCTAATTTGGACTTTTTTTTTTTTTTTTTTTTAACGATTTTATTTATTTAGGGGCGCCTGGGTAGCTCAGTCGGTTAAGCGTCTGCCTTTGGCTCAGGTCATGATCCCAGGGTCCTGGGATCGAGCCCTGCGTTGGGCTCACCCGAGCAGGGTGAGGGGCAGAGGGAGAAGCAGGCTCTCCACCGAGCAAGGAGCCCGACACGGGGCTTGATCCCGGGACTCCGGGATCATGACCTGAGCTGAACGCAGACGCTTCACCGACTGAGCCACCCAGGTGTCCCCTAATCTGGACTTTTTATTACTTAAGACATTTATAACTAATACATTCATCTATTGTTTGATAGGGCTTAAAGAGACCCATGTCGGGTGGGAAGCCACTTACCTGAAAATTGACTTAGTGACAAAGGATCCAAAGAAGCCAGTGAATTAGGCTTCAGTCTAATAGAACTAGTTTGCAGAAGACGCTGGTCAGCGTCTTCTCCTAAGGTCTCTAAAATTCCAAATAGAACTCTACCATCCCTTGTGATATCATCTACGCATATGACGCTCCCCCCACCTCTCTCCGACAGCTAAACATAGAGGCATCTTTTTCTGTCTATGTACAAACATCTGTGTTTCCTTTTAGGCTTGAAGAATTCTCAGATATTTTATTTGCCACATGGTATCTACTATACTTTACAATAGTGTACACATGGGACTTTAAATAATGATAAAACTGGCATTTCATATTAGTGGAGAAAAGAGAGCTGGTTTAATATGATCAGCTATTCATTTGGGTGCACTGAAGGAAAGGCCCTACACACAAAAATAAATTCTAGATGGATCAAGGATTAAACAAAAATAAAATCATATACATATTGGAATAAAATATGGGTGAATGTTTTTATAATCTTGGTGTGGAAAAAGCTACTTTAAGCATGTTATAAAATCCCAAACCATATTTGAAAGTACTGATGGTAAATTTATTGCATAAAAAATGTAAAGCTTTCATAAAACAAAATATTGTAAAGAAATATAAATGACGAATGACAAATTAGGTAATACATTTCATAGCATATATGACAAATAGGTTAATATTCTCAACATACAAAGAACTCTTACAAATTAATATTTTTAAAGATTTATTTATTTTAGAGAGAGACAGAGACAGAGAGCGCGAGCATGCAGGTGAGTGAGGGGAGGGGCAGAGAGAGAGAATCTCAAGCAGACTCCCTGCCGAGTGCAGAGCTCGACCTAGGGCTCAGTCCCACAACCCCTGAGACCATGACCTGAGTGGAAACCAAGAGCTGGATGTTCAACCGACTGAGCCACCCAGGCGCCCCATCATACAAGTTAATTTTTAAGAAAAGATGATCCCCTCCATGGAAGAACCAGCATAAATGATCTATTAGAGTTCTATCAGAAAAACAATGGATAAATTGTGATATATACCAAATAACATAATAGTATACAGCAATTAAAATGAGCAACTAAAGGGGAGCCTGGGTGGCTCAGTCGGTGAAGCGTCTGCCTTCGGCTCACATCATGATCCCGGGGTCCTGGGATTGAGCCCCCACATCGGGCTCCCTGCTCAGCGGGGAGCCTGCTTCTCCCTTTCCCACTCCCCCTACTTGTGTTCCCTCTCTCGCTGTGTGTGTGTGTCTCTCTCTCTGTCAGATAAACAAATAAAATCTTTAAAAAGAAACGAGCCACTAGGAAACATATGCAAGAGAGCTGGTTTCCAGTTTGGAGCTGTTACGGATGGTGCTCCCCTGTCTCATGGCTCACATGGCAATTCTACTCCTAGGTCATTACCCAAGAGAATTATCGTAGGGCATTCACATGCCCAACTTTGGTAGATAATGCCAGGCTGTTTTCCAGAATGATTATACCACAGCAGAAGAGAGTTCCACCAGCTCCACATCCATTTGTCAATTGTACATATGCTACAAATATCTTCTCCCGCTCTGTGAATGAACAGAAGATCTGAATCTAAATGTAGTCAAATTTATCAATCTTTTCCTTCATGGTTAGTGGTTTTGGGGATGCTGTTTAAGAAACCTGTCCATGACCCTCCTAGAAGTTTTATTGTTTGTTGTTCAGAGAGTTTTAATTACCTTAAAACTGATTTTATTTTTGTATAGTGTGAGGAAGGGGTCAAATTTCTTTTTTTAAAAAAATAGCTTTCTCTTTTTTTAAAGTTTATTTATTTCCTTATTTTTAGTAATCACTACCTCCAAGGTGGGGCTCGAACTCACGACTCCGGGATCAAGAGTCACATGCTCTACTGACTGAGCCAGCTAGGTGCCCCAAATTTCAATTTTTCATATGGATTTCTGATTGACCCTGTACCACTGTTCTGGAGAGCTTTTTTGTCATGAATCAAGTGTCAATACCACGTTGTCTTAATTACTGTGACTTTATTTTTTTTAAGATTTTATTTATTTATTTGACAGAGAGTGAGAGAGAGAAAGCACAAGCAGGGGAAGCGGCAGAGGGAGAGGGAGAAGCAGGCTCCCCACTGAGCAGGGAGCCCAATGCGGGACTCGATCCCAGGACCCTGGCATCATGACCTGAGCCAAAGGCAGACACTTAACTGACTGAGCCACACAGGTGCCCCAATGACTATAGCTTTAAAATAAATGTTGCTGGGGCACTTGGCTGGCTCAGTCAGGAAAACATGTGATTCTTGATCTCAGAGTTGTGAGTTTGAGCCCCATTTGGTTATAGAGATTACTTAAAAATAAATAAAAAATCTTAAAAAATAAAATAAATGTTGCTTTCTGATATTGGGAATATTTTGGCTATTCTTGGCCTTTTACATGTCCACATGCTTGATTCCACAATGAGAAAATGCAGGAAGTTAGATTGAGATTGGTTGAATCTGTAGATCTGTCTGTGAAGAACGGAAATCTTTGTAACATTGAGTCTTCTAATCCCAATTATTTAGGTCTTTTAAGATACCCCTCAATAAAATTTTATAAATAGTCTCAGTCTTGGTTTGCAATATGGATGAAATTGTATCCACAAAGTTTCTAGAAGCACTGTCAGTCATCACCCTGTGATGAGATAGTCGAGGAAGAAGGTTAGAAATTGTTACATTTTATAAGCAATAAAGTGAAGTCTAAATCTGTATCTTGTCATCATAAAGCTCGATTTCTATATAGTCTGTACACTAAACTTTTCTTTTTTAAAAAAATATTTTATTTATGTGAGAGAGAGAGCACGAGCAGGGGAGAGGCAAAGGGAGAGGGAGAAGCAGGTTCCCTGATGAGCTGGGAGCCCGACGCGGGGCTCGATCCCAGGACCCTGGATCACGACCAAGCCGAAGGCAGACGCCCAACCAACTGAGCCACCTAGGCGCCCCTAAACTTCTCTATAACACTGAAAAATAGACTTGTTTTAGTATGTATCTTCCAAAGATTGTTGACTTGTAACCTTGAGATTATGTTTGATAAAATGCTTGTGAGAGAAAATTATATTTGTTCACTTAGAGACTATATTTGTCATAGGAGAGTGAATTTGCTTCCTGATCTTCTGAAAATTAACTTGCTATGATCTCAGTGATTTTGTAAATAACTCACTTCCCGCGGAGCAGGGAGCCCGATGCGGGGCTCGATCCCAGGACCCTGGGATCATGACTTGAGTTGAAGGCAGACGCTTAACGACTGAGCCACCCAGGTGCCCCTGTTCTGGTCTTTCTTTAATTTTGCTTTGCATTAACAGACTCTGATCTGAAGATTCAAATTTGTTTGATTATTATTGTTATTTTATCCCAAAGTTTTTCCTATTGTTTTATTTGACCACAGGCACAATATTGTACAGCACAGCTCTAGAACTTATTCATCTTGCAACTCCCCTTTCTCTTTCAGTCTCTCTTTATATAAAGTCTTCTCCTGGATCAAGGCTCCATTTCTAATTTTTAAAATTTTATTTTACCTCTCGTAAATGATATCACTTTTTACTCTGGGCTCAATTTAATCTGGTTTTCTAACTCACTAATTTGGTTTTCTAAAGTCTCCATCCTGCTATTCAGTGCCTCTGTTTGTTTTTATTATGAGTGTTCACATTTTTATTTCCAGTGTAAAAATACAGATCTCGAAGGCATTTGTTTGTATGTGCCAAGATTTTATTTAGTTATTGAGGAAATCAGCAGGAAGACAAAAGGCCTGGGTCGAAGAGCATTTGAGAAATAGAGATGTATATAGTCAATAGGAAAAGAATGCCAAAACAAGGTCATTAAGTTAGACATAAGAGTGACTAAACTTTTACAGGAAATAAAACCATATCACCTTTGGGGTTAACTTTTCTACCAGGCTATTAAGAAAAACAATTGATTGATTTCTGTAATTAACCTCTGACCTTACAATCTTACAGAATTATGACCCTTTGTACCTTCATCATTGTGGTTTGTGCTACATTCCCCCAAAAGGTCGGATCAGCGTCAAGCAGGATTATTAGAAAATGCTCTAGCTTGTGGAAAAAAAGCATTTATTTTCTTACTTCTTCTGAGATTGTAATACATTTTTCTCTTATACTAGGAACTCCTGTTTTTAAATTGCTCTGGATTGCCAACTTTGGATGCTTCCTCCAGCTGCTCTATGGTTTATCCTTGCCTCTAGCCCCCTTTGCCATCTAGGAAATGTTTGTGGAGTCATAGTGAGGGGGGCAAGCAGGTGTAAGAAGCAGGTGGAGGCGCGTCCTGCATGGCGGGTGGGGTGCACTAGAGGTCTTTTCGCTCTGCTTTCGCCAGCTCAGTGTTCTTCTGACTCCTTGAAACTCCAACTATGTAATTGGGACTCTAGTTTCCCGTCACGGTATAGAATTTCCCCTGCTTCATTTTTGCTGTGTTTCAGCAGGAAATTAGCTGAGGGAGGGAGTAAAATGAGTGTATCACTAGAATTATACAGGTGAAGCTCCTATCCCAGATAGCCGTGGATTTTCCTTGTTTCTCTGTGGGAATATTAAAAATATGCTCTTTAGAAATCTATTATGATTATTACCTTTCTTGGTCACCACAAATTTCAAGGGGACATTGTCATTTTACTTCTGTGATCCTAACCTATTATTTTACTTGTTGATTAGAATTAAGACCAAATGGCTTTATTTGTACATCCTTCTGAGATTAAATTGAACTCTTTAAAGCCATTCGCTCCTTTAAAACTCTGAAGAAATCTTTGGACACTGTTGTCAGAAAAACGCACATATGCATTCATACATAATGTTGTATATAATGTCAGGGAATTGGGGGGGGGCGGTTCTTGAATCCCACCTGTGAGTCTCAGTTTAAAAACACTAGTTTTTGAGGGAAGAGTATGACCAACTAAGATAATTGTATCTATCTATAAGGAGGCAAAAATAGACTTTATGTACTGGTTCTTACATTATCTACATTTTGCAGATTGTTAAGATGACTTGCCTTTGGCTTCAAGGCC
Source organism: Neomonachus schauinslandi (assembly GCF_002201575.2). NCBI lineage: Eukaryota > Metazoa > Chordata > Mammalia > Carnivora > Phocidae > Neomonachus > Neomonachus schauinslandi. The sequence continues at coordinate 872,112 of NC_058419.1, read as the reverse complement.
TCGGTGATATGATCCCCAAACATGTTTTGCTCCATGCTTCACCAGGATAAGAAACAAATGAGGGTTTTATTTTAAATGTATGAAGCCTAATCTGAAATGCTTACATCATGAATATCTTCTGCCAACTTTAAACACACTGTTTTTCTACAAAAGAGGAAGTGGTGGCTGTGTGAGAGACCTAATTTGTCAGGAGGAGAATGCTTTCCAGATGAGTTTTCTCCTTTCCTCATTACATGGGAAGGAAAAGCCAATCTGGGAGCAGTTGCAGCAAATGGTGAAGAGTTCAACTGAATGCAACGCTCCCAGGAAACGCAGGATTAATGACCGTTGATTTGGGAGGCTTCAGGGCAGCGTCTGCTAGGACCGTGTAGTCTAACCACATAGAAAAGTCATGGCGCCATGGGCATCGTGGGGCAGGAAAGAACCTGGAGGCTGGGCTCGGAGGCAGAAGACAAGTCTGAGGGGTGCTGGACCCTCAGGACAGCTGCTGTGCCTCACAGCCCAGAACCTCCAGCCTCAGGGCAATCTGGCGTGCCCAGCTCTGGGGGTAAATTCGAAGGTAGCGAGTCAGTAGTGGCGGGTCTAGAGAGTTCACCACAGGTGTGAAAGAGTCTTGATTTCCCTGAAAAACCTGAAAGAAGAAAGATAGCATTTATTAGTTGTCTGACAGGAAGAACATTACAATGTTTGTCCCCCTTCCCCCGGCTCCATTGGCCTCCTACTGTGTCAGCCGCAAACCCATACCTCCGCCCCCAACATGGCCCTCCGCCTCACTAGCATCTATCGCAGGGCCCATTGCAATGCACAGACGTTTTTCCACTCCCCATTGACTAGTCCATGCTTCCAGGAGTCCCGGACTGAACCGGGGGGTGGGGGGTGACTGGATGACTCTGCATCCTATGCATCGGCCTGGGAAAGTGACATCTAGAATTAAGAGCACCTGGCTAGCCTGCTGTGGAGGCCTTTGCGCCAGCTAGGCCTTATATCTGGAATGTTCTCACCCACTTGCCAAAATCTTAGTGAAATTGAATGTTTTGTGCGAGGTTACACCCCACGTCTGCCTGCTGAGCCGGGTGGAGGGGGGAGTCAGACTTTTGCCCAGGAAAGTGCACAATAAGCACTCACTAAATGGTATCTACAGTCCAACCAACGTGACTTGCTTTCATACGTTGGTTTCACACCTCTTGGTACTAACTTTAGGATAATAACAAAAGCAACACAATGTCAGTCAGCTCCATGAGGGTCAGAGACCTTGGTCACATAGAATATATAGTATAATGTATATACATGGCAAATACACTATAAACATTTGTTAAAGTTTGTGTGTTTGATGAAACTCTTGAGAAACATTAAAGTCCCTGTTCTGGGATTTTTCGACAAACGTTTACGGTATATTTGGAGGCTTGTACGTCTTCTGTTAGACTTATTCCTTGCTTTGTCCCCTCAAGTTTTAATTTTAAAATGTTACCAACCTCAAGAAATTGAAAGAATAATGCAATGAACACTTAAATCCTTCACCTAGATTCAGTAATTGTTAACATATCATCTATTTCTCTACACACATGCTTACACACACACACACACATTTTCTGAACTACTTGAAAGGAAGTTGTAAACCTCATGTCATTTTGCTCCTAACTACTTCAGCATGTCAAGCCTAAAAATAGGGTATTTATAACCACAGAATAACATTTTCATATCCCCCAATGTAATATTGATATAATATAGCCTAGTATTCTAAAATTTCCAGTTATCAGTATGATACCCTTTATACAATTTTTCCAATCCAGAATCTAATAAAAACCACACATCACATTTACTTATCATATCTCTTTAAATCACCTTTAATCTAGAACAGACTCCTAGTATCTGGACTTTTTTTGTCCTTCATGACATGGACATTTTTAAAAGTGTAGGACTATTGTGTTGTAGAACCCACATTCTAAATTTGTCTGTTTTCTCATTATTAGATTTTGGTTAAATATTTTTTTAACATTGATTGATTGATTTTAGAGACAGAGAGAGAGAGCGAGCACACCCAAGCCGGAGGAGCAGAGGGAATCTCACACGGGACTGCATCTCACAACCCTGAGATCAAGTTCTCAGCCTATACCAAGAGTCTGACGCTTAACCAACTGCGCCACCCAGGTGCCCCTTGGTTAAATATTTTTAGTGAGAAAACCCAGTGCATGATGTGTCCTTCCCATTACATCACATCAGGGGACACATGATGCTAGTTTGTCCCATAAATTGATGATGCAAAGTGTGATCACACGGTAAAGGTGGTGCCCACCAGATCACTCTGTTCTAAAGGTGATCATTTCCCTTCCCGAACAATCTGTGGGATGATACTTTGAGACCGTGTAAATATTCCCCATCAAGCTTTCATCCAATGGTTTCAGCATTCATTAAAGTTCCCTACAAGTATTAAATAGTATATTGATGAATGCAAATTGATTTCCTAATTTTGTCATTTCTTCTACATTTCTTAGCTGGAATTCTTCTATGGAGAAAAGCTCCTCCTCCCCCTTTATATTTTAAGCTATGATTCTGGACTCCTGGATTCTTTCTTTATCGTATGTATTATAATCCATTACCATCATTATTCTTTTTGATGCTCAAATTGTCTCAAATTTGGCCAGCAGGAACCCCTTCAATCCAGCTCTTGTGTCCTTTTTATAAGACCCCATTAGTGTTTGTGCATTCTGGCACACCAAGATGTTCCAAGATTACCTGGCAGTTTCTTTGCTCCAGCTTTGGAATCAGTAATTTTTCTAAGGATCCCAGCTTCGGGGCGCCTGGGTGGCTCAGTTGGTTAAGCGACTGCCTTCGGCTCAGGTCATGATCCTGGAGTCCCGGGATCGAGTCCCAGGATCGAGTCCCACATCGGGCTCCCTGCTTGACAGGGAGTCTGTTTCTCCCTCTGACCCTCCTCTCTCTCTCAAATAAGTAAATAAAATATTTAATAAATAAATAAATAAATAAATAAATAAATAAATAAATAAGTAAGTAAGGATCCCAGCTTCCTTTTACTGGGAAGTGGTATCTAGAGACAAAGAATGCTCTGGGTTCAATGAAGCTCTGCTCCAGGCCGAGGCTCCTGTTCCATGTGTCTTCTCAGGTTGGACATTTTTATCTCATGGCAGAGGCACAAGAGACTGAGTCAAACATACACATTTAAAGTTTCTGTTCGGACTCACATTCCATTGGTCAAAATGAGTACTATTGCCAAGCCCAAAGTCAATGGAGTTTTCAAGGAAGGAGGCAGTGAAAAATCAAGAACAATAACACATTTTACCTCGTTTGCTGTTTTCTGTTCATTTAGAAAGTCTTTATAATTTCTTGCTCCAGAAATAACAGATGATTTTATGTAGGCAGGGATAAGAAAGTTGGGTTTATTAGTCCAGGAGCACCCCCCACTGTTGATCAAGTGAAGTGCAATTTCTTTAATAGATGGGACAGAAAGGGGCTCGCGTCTTGTGATGTTTTTGCTTTTATAGGACACTTGATTTCCACCAGTTGATTTCTGTTCTTGTTCATCACCAAGCCTCCAACAGATATACCGCCCTTCACCAGAAACAGTGTCACCTCTAGTCCTACATACTTTCAATCCCTTTCCGTTTGGTTCCAGAAGCCAATGCTCTGATCCACAGGTCTTGAGTATTAGTATTTCTTCACTCAGGGTGGGAATTTCTCTTTCCAGAAGTGATTTTGTTTTCTACCACTGACCTTTTCTCTTTTTTTTTTTTTTTGCACAGTCTCTCCTAGACTCTCCAGAGTGAGCTCTGGAGCTAGCTCAGCTGGCTCTGCATGTTTATTTTCTACTTACTTGTAAATAGAAACTTATAGTATTCTTTGTATTCTAGCTATTCTGTAGGTGAGTTATGGGTGGTTTTATGCAATTAAAAATATATATTCATAGCACTGGTGAAGAAAGATTTATTTCTTCCTTTCCAATTTAGATGCCTTTTATTTCTTTCTCTTGACTAATTTCTCTGGTAATAACTTCCAGTAACATGTTGAATAGAAGTGGCAAAAGTGCTAGTCCTTGTTTGTTTTGTGAAAATTAATAAAAGGAAACCTCCTTTAGAATGGAGTCAGGAGGCCAGCAGGGTGAGCTCTCACACCTTACCACTTATCCTCAATTGAAAATCCAACAAAAGGATACCATTTTCTTTACTACTTTACTACCAGAGCAGGAGGGAGGAAGGTTCACCCCTCCTCCACCCTCATCCCTGCAACAGCCCAGCCAATAAGAGACAGTCACAACTCAGCCAATGAGAAACCACTACACTTCCAACTTCCAGTTTATTCCAATGGACTTTTTGTTTATAACAGCTCCTCCCAACTCCCCCCTTTCCTGTATTAAAAGGGTGTGCCTCTCTTTTGTTCTGTAGACTTGCCTATGGTTCGGCCCTAGCTTGCTTGTTCCAGATTGGAATTCTCTGCTATTCCAAAAAAATCCATTTTTGCAGGTAAAATAACTGGCAATTTTCTTTTTAAAGTGAACATTTTGCCATTTCTCCACTGTATTTTCCCTTTCATTCTGGGATTCCGGTTATGTAATTTCCTTTTATATGTCTTGTCTTCTGTGCTCCATCCTAGGTAATTTCTTCAGCCATATCTTCCTATTGACTAAATTCTCTTTGGCTGTGTCTAATCTGCTATTAAGTCTTTTTTTTTTTTTTTAAGATTTTATTTATTTGACAGAGAGAGACACAGTTAGAGAGGCAACACAAGCGGGGGGAGTGGGAGAGAGATAAGCAGGCTTCCCACCGAGCAGGGAGCCCGATGCGGGGCTGGATCCCAGGACCCTGGGATCATGACCTGATCCGAAGGCAGACGCTTAACGACTGAGCCACTCAGGCGCCCCTAAGTCTTTCTTTGATTTTCAAGCTTCAACAACTATGTTTTTCATTTCTTTTTTTTTTTCAAAGATTTTATTTATTTATTTGACAGCGCGAGCGAGTGAGAGAGCACAAGCAGGGGGAGCAGTAGGTAGAGGGAAAGGAGAAACAGGCTCTCTGCTGAGCAAGGAGCCCGATGCAGGACTCGATCCAGGACCCCAGGACCATGACCCAAGCCGATGGCAGATGCTTAACCAACTGAGCCACCCAGGCACCCCTATGTTTTTCATTTCTAAAAGTACTTTTGTTTTCCCAAAACCGCCTAATAATTTTGGATAATTTGTCATTTATTTTTATGTTTTCATAGTTCATCAATTTCTGATGTTTTTCGATACTAACTCTGTATTGATTGTTCTTGCTCACTTGTTTTTTAAAATTTAATTTCATTAGTTTTTTTAAAGTAGGCTCCATACCCGGGACGCCTGGGTGGCTCAGTCGGTGGAGCGTCTGCCTTCGGCTCAGGTCATGATCCCAGGGTCCTGGGATTGAGTCCCCGTGTCAGGCTCTCTGCTCAGTGGGGAGTCTGCTTCTCCCTCTCCCACTCCCCCTGCTTGTGCTTTCTCTCTCTCAAATAAATAAATAAAATCTTAAAAAAAGTAGGCTCTACACCCAATGTGGGGGCTTGAACTCATGACTCTGAGATCAAGAGTCATATGCTCTACCGACTGAGCCAGCCAGGAGCCCCTCTGCTCACTTGCAGTCAAGTTGGTTTGTTGTCTTGCATGTTTGCTAATATTTTTTTTTTTAAAGATTTTATTTATTTATTTGACAGAGAGAGAGATAGCGAGAGCAGGAACAGAAGCAGGGGGAGTGGGAGAGGGAGAAGCAGGCTTCCCGTGGAGCAGGGAGCCCGATGTGGGACTCGATCCCAGGACCCTGGGACCATGACCTGAGCCGAAGGCAGACGCTTAACGACTGAGCCACCCAGGCGCCCGCATGTTTGCTAATATTTATGATCTTATCATTTAAGGATGTGGGAATCTTGGGGACCTAAACTGGGAGTGCTTTCTTCTGAGTGGACTTCCAGATGCCAGGAGGTGCTACTAACCTGCAACTACTTTAGCTCCCTTCTGGGGTTCATTACCTAATGCGTTCAGTTTTCCTTGCATTTTGCTCAAAGCTTAGTCTCCTAATAACACTAATATAAGCATTTTCCTTTAGGAAAGGTCATCCATTTTACATTTTCTCATATTTTACCTCTGTTTGCTATGATTTCAGCTCATTATTTTCAAATAAAAGCTCATGGGGTTTTATTTGGGGACTGGAGAGTCCCCTTTCCTTACCGAGTGTAACAATGCATTAAGAAGTATGCACCTCAGGATGGCCCGCACTATGGAACCAGTGGCAAAGAAGATCTTTAAAGGAGTTTTAGTTGTTGAACTCTTGGGCGTTTTTGGAGCATATTTTTTGTTTAATAAGATGAATGCAAGCCAAGATTTCAGGCAAACAATGAGCAAGAAATTTCCCTTCATCTTGGAAGTTTATTACAAATCCATTGAACAGTCTGGAATGTATGGAGTCAGAGAGCACGATCAAGAAAAATGGCTGGGGCGCCTGGGTGGCTCAGTCGTTAAGCATCTGCCTTTGGCTCAGGTCATGATCCCAGGGTCCTAGGATCGAGCCCCGCATGGGGCTCCCTGCTCAGCGGGAAGCCTGCTTCTCCCTCTCCCACTCCCCCTCGGCTTATGTTCCCTCTCTCGTTGTGTCTCTCTCTGTCAAATAAATAAATAAAATCTTTAAAAAAAAAAAAAAGAAAAATGGCTGAATAGCAAAAATTAGGACCAGTCATCACGTTCAGCCTCCCATCTAAGCTGTTTGAGACCTTTGTGGGGGAGAAGAAAGATGAGCACACCACATTGCAGACTCCTGGCCCCACAGAACAAAACAGGAACTTCTGGTCTGCCATGGCTCACAGTCATTTCCCATCCACTATGCAAATCCCCTGCTTTTGTTTGTTGCTTTCCTTTGGCATTTATTATTAAAGATTACTGCTTAACAAATAAAAGACTAGGAGAAGGAAGGAAAAAAAAAAAAGGTATGTACTATAGAGTGCCTGGGTGGCTCAGTTAGTGAAGTGTCTGCCTTCGGCTTAGGTCATGATCCCCGGGTCCTGGGATCGTTGGGCTCCCTGCTCAGTGGGGAGTCTGCTTCTCCCTCCCTCTGCTCTTGTGCTCTTGCCTGCTCTCTCTCCCTCTCAAATAAATAAATAAAATCTTAAAAAAAAAAGAAGTATGTACTATAAGTGAGATAGCCTTCTTATCGTGATAATATATACATAACATATAATTTACCATTTTGACCAGTTTTAAGTGTACAGTTCAGTGGCATTAAATAGATTCACAATGTTGTACAAGCATCACCACCATCCATCTCCAGAATTCTTCATCTTGCAAAACTGAAACTCTATGCATTAGACAGTAACTCTCCATTATCCTCTCCCCAAGTCTTCGGTAACCTCTGTTCTACTTTCACTCTCCATGAACTTGCCTATTCCAGGTACCTCATTATAATTGTTAATTCTGTGTGCCAACTTGCCTAGGTCAGGAGGTACCCGGATATTTGGTCAAACATTATTCTGGGTGTGTCTGTGAGGATGTTTTTGGGTAAGATTAACATTCAAATGGTAGAGTGAATAAAGCAGATTTTCTTCCAAACCTTTGAAAGCCTGAAGAGAATAAAAAGGCTGACCTTCCTCTGAATAAGAACTCTTCCTGCCTGACTGCCTTTGAACTGGGACATTGGCTTTTCCAGCTCTGGGGCTCAAACTGAATTACTGGCCCTTCCTAAGTCTTGAGCCTGCTGGCCTTCAGCCTGGAATTTACACCAACAGCTACCTTGGTTCTCAGGCTTTTGGACTCGGACCGGAACTAGACCATTGGTACTCCTGGGTCTCCAGCTTGCTGGTTCACCCTGCAGATCTTGGGACTTGTCAGTCTTCATAATCATGAGCCAGTTCCTTACAATAATCTCTTTATACACACACAAACATACATAGGTGTGCATGCACACACACATTCTATTGGATCTGTTTCTCTGGAGAAGCCTCACTAATACACTCATATAAATGGTCCTTTTATGTCTGGCCTATTTCTGGACGCCACATTTCCCATGCCCCACCATGGGGTGTGGCCTATTTCATTTAACATAATGCATTCAAGGTTCATCCATATGGTAGCATGTATCAGAGATATACCCTTTAAAAAATGGGAATATCCTCTAGCATACATATTATCTATACTCTGGTCCACTGAACTGCCAGAAGCAGAAGTCTAATCCAGCATTGGAGGATCAGGGAATTCTTCCTGGAGGAGAAGATGTTTATCTGAGACTTAAAGAATGAGCCAAGTAAAAGGGGCAGTGCTAAGTACCTAGGAAAGAATTGTTCTAGGTAGAATAAACAGTATGTAAACAGGTAGAATGTAAAAGCCTGGTATGAGAAAGAACATGCTGTTTTTAGGGACCTGAGAGTTTCTTAGTATGCG